>NW_028318523.1:4200500-4361000 GCF_062004578.1 Staurois parvus
TAGACTCTCTGTGTTTGGAGGAAGAAAAATGCTAACTATGACCCTAAGAACAGCATCCCTACAGTCAAGCCCGAAGGTGGAAACATTATGTTTGGGGCTGTTTCTTTGCTAAAGGCTGACTTTGCCGCATTGAAGAGCCAATGGACGGGACCATGCATTGTAAAATCTTGGATGAAAACTTTCTTCCCTCAGCCAGAACACTGGAGATGGGTCATGGATGGGTTTTCAAGCATGACAATGACCCAAAACATACCGCCAAGGCAACAAAGCAGTGGCTCAAGAAGAAGCACAAGGTCATGAAGTAGCCTAGCCAGTCTCCAGATCTTAATGCTATAGAAAATTTAAGGAGGGAAAATTTAAGCAACAGAGAAGATCTGTAAAGAAGAGTGGACTAAAATCTCTCCTGAGATGTGTGCAAACCTGGTAACCAACTACAAGAAACGTATTACCTCTGTGCTTGCCAACAAGGTTTTCTCCACCAAGTACTAAATCATGTTTTGCTTGGGGATCAAATACTTTTTTGCTCATTGAACTGCAACTCAATATATAACATTTGTATTGTGTTATTTCTGGATTTTTGGTTGATATTCTGTCTCTATCATTTAAAAATACACCTGGGGCAGCCACAAGCCTAAATTAGGCATTAGGGACATTAGGAAAAGACTGTTCACTTTGTTCTTTTACGCTAACAGATTTCAGTAAAGCTTTTAAAACATTGTTCTTTGCCTGGTCTGAAGTTACTAAAGGGGTGTATGCAAGTAACCAGCACCACACTTAGTTTACAACTTGGGTCAGTAAAACACACTGGGGCAAGGCAGTGACCCTATTCCTAGCGTAGCTCAGAAGAACTCACTAACACTAGTAGTGCTAACTACTTAGGCAGAACTTTTTTTTTTAGTTTTGGATACAGTGGAGAGGGAACCTGTCAGGTTTTGCTGTCTGTGTCCCTGTTAGGGAGGTCTACCCTCTCTCTTTGTCCCATAACAGTATAACCTTGTGTGAAAATGAAAGAAAATACCACATGTTGGGTTTTCAACAGAGGAGGAATAGAGGGGATATCTAACTATGGGAGACACTAGTTCTGGTGATTCTCTTAGCAACCAGGGATTACCTCATCTTTGAGGGATGTCCTCTCACTTCCTGTTTTGGCTATGGGACAGGAAATGAAGGGAAATATCCCCACTGGGACACATATGGAAAAAAAAATTCAGGGGTAATAACCCTCCCTTACCCTATCCAAAATGAAAATAAAAGTTTTATCTTAAGTTCTATTTTGAAATGTAGTAGTTCAAGGGCAGTACATGTAAATATCTTCTAGAATTTTTTTTTAATCTCCTGAACAATACCAGCAATTGGCAGACAGGCACACCATCCATATCTGCTGTGTTTGACCATCATTGGGGATGTCCAATTGTGTTACTGATGAGACCACCAAGAAGGACATTTCTCTGGTGGACCAATTTGTGGACTGCCCACTCCAACACTTCAGATTTCTGAATAGATAATAAAATGTTGAGACAGATATCAGTTCATATGGTCATTATATGAATGTTTGTATAATGATTTTTTTCATCTGGAAGATTAACTTAAACTTTAAGTTCCCAGATATTTTAGATAGATGTAAAAGATCCCATAGTCAAAAGACATCTCTAGTATAAGAGCTGCAGATTAATAATGACTAGATGACATTTACAGGGTAGCTTAGAAGGCAACAGACATACTCAAATCCACATCATCAATGGCAGAGGATTAGAGTTGCAGATTTTCTGACAATTTCTCTTCTCTGTGTGAAGAAACATACACCAATCATCCATAACTTCATTACCACTGACAGGTTAAAATGATTCTAAAGGATCCATGTTTATTTCTTAAAATAACAGACATGTTATACTTACCTGCTCTGTGCAATGGTTTTGCACAGAGCAGTCCCTATCTTTTTCTTCTAGGGTCACCCCTTGGTGCTCCTGTCCCCTCCCTCCTGCCAAGTGCCATATTGTGCGGAGTCACTCTGCACAAGCTCAGTTTGGTGTGTATTGCTGGAGAGAGGTTTTTTTTTTCCTTGGGAGAGTGCATGTGAACACAGGGCCAATCAGTACTGTCCAGACAGAGGTCAGGGGTTTTGCATTCTCCTAGAACAGAATGAAAACTCCTCCTACAAGCTTTAACATGTGCTCTGCTGAACACTGATAGAAGTCACAAGACTGCTCTAACTGCTGATAAGAAAAAGTATTTAGCGGTTTATATTTACTAAAATAATTGCATTTCCATGTTTTGTGTTCTGTGAGAGACCAGATAGAGTGAATGCGGGGTCCTGAGTTTTGCAACACTTAAAGTTACTTCCTTAGTAAACGTCTAATCATAATATTGCCTTTATGGGCATAGAATTGTTAAAAATATACATAATTGCTGAATGGGATATTTTGTATGTTGTGTTCTTAAATAAAAAAAAAATCAATTTTATCCAGAGGCCAGCACTGAATCTATTTTTTTTAAACCTTTCTTGCAGCTATTGCAACAGTACTTGGTTTTTAGACAGAAGGGGGTTTATTTACTAAAGCTGGAGAGTCCAAAATCAGACTCCCTTCTGCATAGAAACCAATCAGCTTCTAACCTCAGCTTGTTCAATGAAGCTTTGGCAATGAAACCTGGAAGCTGATTGGTTTCTATGCAGAAGGGAGTCTGATTTTGGACTCTCCAGCTTTAGTAAATAAACCCCAAGTTGTCAAAATTCTCAGGTCCAGTAATGGCTCCCACCTCGTCTAGAATTTTGAATTCCCGGCAATGTCTATAGGTATGCTGAGTGTTATCGTTGGTGAAATATTTGCAAAGAGTGCTGCATTGACAAATAGATGCTTGGGGCCGCAAGGTTTCTAATTACAACACTGAGTCTGATCTCATAATTATAGTAATAGAATACTAAAGCCAGACTTTCCCACTTATTTAGAAATATTTCGGTAAGACGTCTTTGGTCTTTATATATTTCTCCTAATAAAACTGGAGTTTCGAGTTAAAATCCAAATACTCAGCACAAGTGTTTACACGTCACCAATGGCTAGCCTTATTCTTAACTGTAAAATAGAATAACAGCACATGAAAACCTGTCCTGGCCATGAGAAGGTTAAACCTTCAAGTCTAGCAGGGATTAAAGAGCATTTACCCCTAATGTATGAGTGCAAAAAGGCAAGTCTGCAGATATGTGAATCTGAGGACATCAACTTGTTCAGAATGAATAAAACTTGTTTGACTTTGAGAGGTTGGGATTAGCAGTGTGCTTTTTTTTAACAGCTATTACTTAACATTTTTCAGGTAGTCCATAAAGCTGAAGTCTTTACTTATACGTGTCAATCACTTAATCACTTTCACTGAGTTTCCTTTCTTTGGGCAGAGAGGTCATCCACAGTGACATAAAGGTGTACAAACAACCTTTAAATAAGAGGTTTTGCTTTTGTTAATATGCAGATTTTTGGTCTGAATACTGATTATATATTCATTAGGAGTGTTTATTGAATATTTTATGGATATTGTTAAGCATAATTATACAATTATTTTAAAAATAAAATTAAATTAGGTTAAAAACAGGGTACATTGGGATCTATGTAATGGCAAATTAATTGGGAAATTACAGGAAATGTAATAAAACCTGGGATCCATTGATTTTGTGTTTCCTACCAATTCACCTTTACCATTGTCTACTGGATCTCTGATATACTTATACAGTTACTATACACCAATGAGCCATAACGTTATGATCACCCACTACATATTGAGTAGGTTCCCCTTTTGACAGCAAAACAGCCATGACCCACCGAGGCATGGAAAGCACTAGACCTCTGAAGGTATGCTGTGGTATCTGGTACCAAGCCATCAGTGGCAGATCCTTTAAGTCCTGTAAGTTGTGAGGTGGAGCCTCTATGAATTAAACTTGTTTTTCCAGCACATCTCATAAATGCTCAATAGATTGAGATCTGGAGAATTTGGAAGCCAAGTCAACACCTCAAACCCATTGTTGTGTTTCTTAAACCATTTTTGCAATGTAGCACGTTATCCTACTGAAAGAGACCACTGCCATCAGGGAATACCACTTCCATGAAGGGGTGTACCTGGTCAGCAACAATGTTTAGGTAGGTGGTACGTGTCAAGTAATATCCACGTAAATGGCAGGATCCAAGGATTTCCAGCAGATCATTGCCCAAAGCATCACATTGCCTCTGCTGGTTTGCCTTTTTCCCATACTGAATCCTGGTGCTATCTTTACCCCAGGTAAGCGACCCGGCAGTCCACATGATGTAAAAGGACAAAAGTGATTAATCAGATCAGACCGCCATATCTCACCAGATTTCATTGTAACAAGATAGTCAATCATATCCACTTAACCTGTCAGTAGTCATAAAGTTATGGTTGATCGGTTTATGTTGTCACTGGGTGCACTTTCCCATCAGTCTCTCCCCTCCCCTCCTAGACCCTTGAATACCCTCTTATCTCTCCCACCATGCTATCCATCTCCAATCTTCTTCCCTTTTTATTACACTGATGTTCTCCTCTTCACAATATCATCTTTTTCTTACAAAATGTTCAATGGGAAGGTTCTATTGTCCCCCAATTAGAACAGCGGGACATGGGGATTTATATGTGTCACAACAACCCCAAAAACAAAAGAAAAAAATAATTAAAAACCTACATTTTATTAGTACATTAAAAATAGCACATTATAAAAACCTTGTGTTATCACCTCCCATCCAGTCACAGGGGTGCATGTATAATCGAACATGTAGAGAGCAACAGGTGGATCAATGTGTTTCGCTTAGAAAAGAGCTTCTTCAGGATCCACTTTCTTGTCTTCAGTATAAAATATAGTAGCCACAAATTGTTTGCCGGACAGCAATGGTAATCCACATATACAGGTTATTAAAATTCATACAAAATAAGACAGGATTCTGTAATTCAACAAATCCTTACATATCACCCCTTCCAGGTATCGGCTCACCAAGAAGCCATACCAATGCTAGATAGAAGGTAAGTATCTAGTAAAATCCTACAGCAGGAACATGCACATCTTCTTACATTTTAGTTTGTGTTGTACAATTCTCAGGACCATGTTTGTCGCATACCTAATGTTTTGCAAAATTTGGGCTACTGATTTTTAACCATATGGCTTTTGTCAATTACGACTACACAATCTTTGTACTCTTGTAAAACCATTATGAGACAGGTTGAACATAAAATAATAGTAAATTGATAGCAGATTTCCCCAATGTAAAGGACCTTAGTCTTCCACTAACCTTAAAATCCAATGTGTGATATTATGGAAAAAAGTGATTGCTGTGTAGTCCTTTCCTCCCAATTGGTTAGACAGCATGGTGGGCATCCTTACTGGTTACCCATACTATCATGCCGGCAGCAGTTGCCTGTGGCTGAAACTTAAAGAAATGTAATGCTTCAACCCTTTCACTGTCAGAGACACTCGTGTGTGTCTGTGAAACAATGAAAAGGTATGGTACCCAAAATTGTCCATAGGCAATGCTGCCTTTACAGATCATCATTTTAACACTCATCAATGATCATCAATTTTAGAGTTAACCAATGAATGATGGCACTGAAATTGTTGCTCTCTCCAGCATATGTGATAATGTCTAATATGTGCTGCCCAATCACAGTTTTCATACATGTATGCACCCGACGTGCACGTTTGCATTAATGTATATGGGGGCAGGGAGGCTTTGTTACATTTTTTTTCCTTATACTATGCTATGTGATATCATAGTGTTAGTTACAGGTTCTAACTAAAAAGATTTTAGGGAACTCCTAATGTCAACTCTGCAATATGTTGAAGTTGATTGAACTAGATCAGCTTCTTCTACAACCAGAGTTCTGAATCTGGAAGTGCTCAGAGCTGAGAGCTTCTGAGTTCATACTACCAAGGGGCAATCAGTAAATGGTCACTTTCCCTCTTGAGACCTGCCACAGGGGTCCTGGGCACCCAGGAGGGACAGGTGATTCCAAGGCACATGTAGAAGTTATAGGGTGGCTCTACAAGAAAGCCTACAGCTGGGAATAAAAAGGTAAACAAAATCCCAGCTACTGTACTATAGCAGTGGCATCCTAATTTCTCTTTTCACATAAGCATTGTAAAATCTAATGGATGTGGCCATTGTCTGCCTGTTTCTATTTTCTTCATGACAATGAATCTCAGGGTCTTTATGACGTAGGTTTATGGGCAAATCTGCAAAAATGGTGTCACCTGGGCACAGCTGGACATCTGCACCAACATATTAACATAAATGTTAAATACAAATCTTGGCAGAAATGTGTAAGCTATGATTACTGATCTCCAGTTAGTAGCTTTCATACTGAGGCTTTTTCCATTGCAAAATGATCTGTGTCCACATTAAAAGATCTTAGTAAAGGTTTATTTGCAGATTTTTGGGCTTAATAGGATTTTGGTATTTTGTCTCAACAACTCCTAATGTGGTTCCAGGTGGTATTTCCCTTTCATAGAAACCTTTAGATAAAACGTGAAAAACTTTTTGGGTGGAAAAAAATGACTATACCTTTAGGCAATTTGGCCTTGATATTAATGGACATTATCCAGTATCCACAGATCTAATTATTACTACCTGTAATCAGTGGTGTACACAAATAGAAACACCTATTCCAGTTATACTGGACCTCCTTTGGAATTTTTAGCACCTGCAACATTCCATGGCAAGGACTATGTAGGGTTTTGTATTGGCCCAGTGTCATATAATACTCCAAGTATTTAAGGTGGTTTCTCCCTTCTGCAGATGTGTATTTAAGTACCTCCATAAGCAGTATGCAAGACCTATGTCTAACTTCATGGAGGTGCTGTGGGTCATATTGTTCATTGGCTCAGTCATCTACAGTCCAGTTCTGAAAGTACTTATGGCACCCTAATTGGTAGCAGATTGGAAACATTAGTGTGAATCTTTGTGTGGCATATCTTCAAATTGTCACATGATAGTTTCAAAGCTTTTACAACTAATTTGCAACTTAATTTAATAAGGATTGAATGTAAGTGATGGCTAGATAAGCACCATCTGTCTTCCATTTTTGTTCAACTATTGGCTCCTCTCAAGCTGTTTGACCAGGGTAATAATATGGGTACTGGTCTTGGGAAGGGGTTCAGGAATACATGTCCCACCCGCTAAGTAACATGTTATCTTGGGAGATGGGGTCATGGCGGTGGCTACTCTGTTCTCTCATGGCATGGGCCATCAATAGGAAAAACTGCAACTGATTTCAAATTAGACATGTGCAATTTCCTTTGTTAAGAATCGAAATTAGGGTGAAATTTTCATTATTCACAATAGTACTGAATTTCACCATATCTGAAATAAATTGTAACGAAAACAACAAATTCATTAGTATTCATTCAGATGACCGGATGCGATCATTTTGGCATTTTGTTAATGGTTGAAGCATCCAAAAATAACATAAAGACATAACAAATGATCCAAATTGATTAGGATCCATTTGTTTTATTCCAGTTTTGTCACACTCTGTATTGTTATGATTGTGCAAAGTTGCAAAACATCAAAATCGCATGAAAGTTGCATTGAAGCTGCAGTAAGTCACAAGCAAGTTGCAATGCAAAGTCGCACTGGAAGTCACAACTTTGGGGGTCACAGCAGTGTGAACCAAGCCTAAAAGTGAAAAGAGATGATTCCTACTTATTGTGTTTAGGTTGGTTGGATGGAGGTAGATCCATCAGAATCTCTAAATCATAACATAACAAATGAATCTGAATCTTCTGAAATAACTTTTGAAAATATGAATGGATTCAAAACAACAAATATACAAAACAAATCCGAATATTGCAAACAAATTCCAAAGACAAATTATTCTAACATAACGAATACAAAATTATTAACTTAACAAATGAATTCAATACAAAACCATTTTACCATTGTGCACATCTCTATTTCATATACAAAATCTTAGAGTCAACAGATAAAATATATATCACATGAAAATCAGGCAAAAAAGATATACACTATATTGCCAAAAGTATTGGGCCGGTCCTCCAAATCATTGGATTCAGGTATTCCAATCACCTCCATGGCCATAGGTGTATAAAATCAAGCACTTAGGCATGCAGACGGCTTCTACAAACATTTGTGAAAGAATGGGTCGCTCTCAGGAGCTCAATGAATTCAAGCGTGGTACCGTGATAGGTTGCCACCTGTGCAATAAGTACATCTGTGAAATTACCTTGCTACTAAATATTCCACGGCCAACTGTAAGTGGTATTACAACAAAGTGGAAACAACTGGACAAAACAGCAACTCAGCCATGAAGTGGTAGGCCATGTAAAATAACAGTGGTGTCAGTGCATGCTGAAGCGCACAGTGTGCAGAAGTTGCCAACTGTCTGCAGAGTCAATAGCTAAAGACCTCCAAACTTCTTGTGACCTTCAGATTATTACAACAACAGTGCGTAGAGAGCTTCATGGAATGGGTTTCCATGCCGAGCTGCTGCATCCAAGCCTTACATCACCAAGTGCAATGCAAAACATTGGATGCAGTGGTGTAAAGCATGCGACCACTGGACTCTAGAGCAGTGGAGACGTGTTCTCTGGAGTGACCAATCACACTTCTCTGTCTGGCAATCCAATGGACATGTCTGGGTTTGGCGGTTGCCTGAAGAACTGTACTTGCCAGACTGCATTGTGCCAAGTGTAAAGTTTGTTGGAAGGGGGATTATGGTGTGGGGTCATTTTTCAGGGGTTGGGCTTGGCCCCTTAGTTCCAGTGAAGGGAACTCTTAAAGTGTCAGCATACCAAGACATTTTGGACAATTTCATGCTCCCAACTTTGTGGGAACAGTTTGGTGATGGCACCTTCCTGTTCCAACATGAGTGCTCACCAGTGCACAAAGCAAGGTCCATAAAGACATGGATAAGTGAGTTTGGGGTGGAGGAACTTGACTGGCCTGCACAGAGTCCTGACCTCAACCCAAAAGAACACCTTTGGGATGAATTAGAGCGGAGACTGTGAGCCAGGCCTTCTCGTCCGACATCAGTGCCCAAGCTCACAATTGCGCTTCTGGAAGAATGGTCAAACATTCCCATAGACACCCTCCTATACCTTATGGACGGCCTTCCAAGAGGAGTTGAAGCTGTTATAGCTATAAAGGGCGGGCTAACTCAATATTGAACCCTACAGACTAAGGCTGGGATGCCGTTAATGTTCATGTGCGTGTAAAGGCAGGCCGACCAATACATTTGTCGATATAGTGTATGTGTTTAAAAATGCACTAAAACATGCTAAAAGGTGTGAATAGGGCCATAGGGTGCCCATAGTTTATAAGAGTCAGACCTAACGACAGTCCTAATACTATGGGAATAATAATTCCTTATGGAATAATGGAATGACTAGGTTAGATTATACCTGCCAATCACTCATAATCAAGCTCATACCTGGGGTGTTGCACAGTGCAATCCAATCATTCTAAAGAATTATCTTCACTGATCATATCTTCTCACCACCATTTCTTGTCCATAGGCTCCTTTATATTAAGTGAGAACAATAATTGTCAAACAAAATATAATTTGGTCAGTTGACTTCTCCACCCAAGAAGGGTCAGTTGTAGATCTTTTATATAGCCTGGACATTCTCGCAGTCTTTCATACAGTAACATTTTTACCCATTAATAACACCACAACATAAAATAAGAGAGGCTGAGTGTGCGGTAGAGCTTCTATGTACACAATGTAAATAATTCTATTTTCATCTAATTAGAAGCATCGCTGCTTTGGAAAATATGTCGGAAATGTCAAAATACTGCTAATTTTTAATTGCCGTGATCCTTGAGCTTTGATTTTAATTACAAGCAGATGTTCAAGAAACAAACTCATTTAGCCGATATCTAGAAAGGATTTTTTCTTTTTTTTTCCTGTAGAATATATTTTACATAGCACTGCATGGCTCTTTAATTAAAATGTGTCTATTGTCTCCGAATTACGTGACATTGTGGCGCTGTACTCCACAACGCCTGTAGGCTCATGACCAATTAATAACCTATTTTAAGCCACTTCCTTGCAGTAGCGTGATACGCAGCAAAATTGGACAACAGAACAATAATTTGTCTTCAATTTGGGAAAATAGAGACGGGGACAATAAGGTCACATATCTATTCAAAAAGACAGCTGTAGCCTACGAGTTGTTTTTTGTTTAATAATAATAGCTTGGTTATAGCAACCACACCATGGCTAAATGTGAAAAGGCCTTTCCTGATAAGCTAAAGAGATTATGGGAAATCAGGCGGATTCTGAAAGAGAATGGTGTGTAAATGAGAGCTTTTATCAAACCGAATCTGGCAGCTCCATTTTTGTTATGGGGAAAATATCTGTATTATTTACTAAGGAGATTAAGACTGAATTGGAAGAGAGGCTGGTTGTTGTGTGCAGATGGAGATAAGATAAGGGAACTTTACCTTCCCAGCACAAGGCCAAATGCAAGACACACAGGGACCCTATCAGACACAGAGCCCAGGCTGTTGTATAAAAGAAGCAGTTTCATTCAATCAGAAAATGCCTTTGCTTCCAATGCTATATCCAGATCATAAAACTCAACAGATGAGTTTCTATTATTAAAAAGTGAACCGCGGCTGAATACTAAGATTTCATAGACGGAAACTGGTGTCGCGTTTGTTCAATATAATATAGAGCGATGTACTGAGTTAAGTGACCCAAACCAGTAAGGAAAACAAAATATACTACTTTTCATTGCTTTTATTAATGGGGGATTTGAGTAGTTGTTTTGAGATACTGCTCTTTGTTTTATTGAAATAGCCCATTTGTGTGACAGGTCAGTGTAAAATGTGATCATAATATTACTACCAATATGCCCATAGACAGTAGAGGGTGGTTAAAAACCATTCACACAAATAAATAATCTCTAAGCATCATAGGTGTATACTAACATTTAAAAAACATGTTACAGCACACCGATTTCAATGTGTAGTTGTAAACCTCACACATGAAATATGAACAAAGCATACCCCTCTATAATGTTTACTTGTCTCAATTAACAGCACTAAGTGTCATTTCTATCTGTTGTTTCATTCCTCTGCTATCAGCATGAATCACTTCTGACACGTTTTCCTGACACCAAGAGAAAAATGGTGTCAGGGGAGGGAGCTCCAGCACACTGCCTGTGATTGACAGACTCAGCTCTGTTCCTATGAGCTGTGTGGAGGGAGGGTGTGTCTCGTCCCTCCAATCAGATCTCAGAGCTCTCTTCACTGAGCTCTGCTGTGTGTATTTTCCAAAATAACTTTCTATTAAAACATGGATAAAATTGTACTTACAAAAAAGTGATGACAGTTCGCATAGGAATTGACACTCACTGAGCTCTGCTGTGTGTATTTTCAGCTCTTCAACCCCTTTTTTTCTGATCTCTTAGACAGCTTTATAACTAAAGCACTATAAAACGGATGTAGAGAAGAGAAGACTGCAGATAAACAGGTAAAACTTATCTTTAGATTGTAAGCTCCATGAGCAGGGCCCTCATATTCCTTCTGTACTGAATTGTATTATAGTTGTACTGTCTCCCTTAAATTGTAAAGTGCTGCACAAACTGTTGGCGCTATATAAATCCTGTATAATAATAATAATAATGTAGGAGGATTTGTTTCATCTCAATGTATCACCTGAGTCACTTCACTGGGTATATGTAAGGGGTTGCCATTGTTGACTTTTTACTGTATATTATCCTTTTATTCTATTTTATATAAACAACATTACATAAGATAAAATAAAAAACAGCAAAAGAATGATCAAAAATAGCAATATTCTGTACACATCTTCTGGTCATAGAACAATAATAGATATATAGCTATAAAAGAATATAATCACTCTTTAAAGGAAGACAAGTGGATTCTGAGAAAACCATTAGAGCACATTAAAATGTATTTGTCGTCAAAATGTAAAATAATATATTCATATATTCATTTCCACATTGTATTTCAATTATTTATAGCCTACTCCTATTAATCTGAATAATCTTGTAGTTTGTAAACTTACTTTGTGTAGATCCCCACATGTTTACCTCTTTGAATTCTGTGACCCATAGTCACTATGCCCTGTGATAGGCATTGCTGTGTCACACATTTCACAGAAGTAATAAAACAAGAGCACGCTGGCCTAGCGCACTTTCCAAAATAACTTTCTATTAAAACATGGATAAAATTGTACTTGCAAAAAAGTGATGACAGTTCGCATAGAAATTGACACTCCCAAAGTCCATTTCTCCAAAAAGAACCAAAGGACCTGAATTCAATGAAGTGCCATCAAGGGCCAAATGCAGCTGACGCGTTTCGAGGGTAACCCTCTTCCTTAGAGCTCTCTTCCTCCGGGCTTTGAGGAACAGGGTTACCCTCGATATGCATCAGTCGCATTTGGCCCTTGATAGCACTTCATTGACGTCAGCTCTCTTGGCTCTTTGTGGAGAAATACACTTTGGGAGTGTCAATTTCTATGCGAACTGTCATCACTTGTTTGTGAGTACAATGTTATCTATGTTTTAATAAACAGTTGTCTGGGATAGTGCGCTAGGCCAGTGCGCTCTTGTTATATTCCTTCTGCAGTTGCTTCTGGATGCCCCTGGCATTTATGAGAGCTGCAAGGCTCGACTTACACGCCGGAATCTCGCATACGTCTGAGCTTCACCGAATATTCCCATTCCCAGCCTTCCACACTTATGCACAGGAGCTGTTGACATTATTACACATTTCACAGAGCCTGCCTTCTAACATGCTGAGAGGAGGAGTTTCAAGAGGTGGAGTCAGTACAGGAATCACTGCTTGCAGGCAGCAAGGTACCATGGGACATGTAGTCCTTAGATGGAGGAGAAACTGCAAAGCATGCTGGCAATCCAGGAAGTTGTGGAAAGAGATGGTCAGCAGACAGGCAGCACTCATGGAAACACAACATAGAAGGACATTTTCAAGTAAGTTTATATTGGATTGTCTGATATAATTATTTGTATCAATATTACAATGCTGATGTTATTAAATTAAAGTGTGTATTGTGGCTAGGGATGGGCTTGATGTTTGAGTCGAATGTAAGTTCGACTCGAACATCGGCCATTCATGTGTTTCCTGAACATGCGAATGGTAAGGACGTTCAGCAGGCTGTTTGCCCTCCGTGCCCCACAATGCATTGCTCTCTCACAGTGCATAGTGAGAGCCTTGATTGGCCAAAGCACATCAGGTGCAATGCTTTGGCCAATCACAGTCCAACTGGGTGGAGCTAGTGGTGTTTACATCTGACTGGCAAATGTCAGATTGCAGTGAGTGCTTGGCAGGTGCGGACGGGTCGGAGGGCATCAAGGTTTTTTTTTATTTCGGCAAGTCGGCATCATTGTGATAACACTGGACACCATAATTGATGATGGATTACAATGATATAACCATGTTTTGGCTTTTTTTTAAATTAAAGGACTTGTCAAAAACTGTGTTTTTTTTTGTCCAATTAAAGGAATTTTTCAAAAATCTGTTGTCTTTATTTTTTTCTAAATTTAACACTTTAATCACAAGGGGGGCAGCATCAGTGTGCCCCGTTATGTAATGGAGTATCCTGATGCTAATGATCCCTCCTACGCGCAGACCCTCACAACCACAGGGCTGTGGGGAAGAGGTCCTTGTACCCATTAGCAAAGGGGACACCATCCCCATGCCAAGGGAATGTGGCCTGGTAAGCCACCGGGAGGGTGGGAGGTGCTCAAATGCCCCCCCCTCCCTACCCTGCCAGGCCTGTGCTCAGATCAAGGGTTTGGTAGCAATTTAAGGGGGACCCCACACTTTTTTCCCAAATTTTCAGGGGTGGGGTTCCCGTTAGAAGTCCTTTAGGCCTGGTAGGGTTTTTAGGGGAACCCCGCACTGAAGCAATGAAAAATAACTGCCCCTTCAAAGACGGTGCTTTTTGACAAAATCTTTTTCACTGATTCATGTCCCTCAGGGCAGTACCCATGTTCCCATACCCCTTTTATGGCCAATAACTTGCATATAAGCCTTCAAAATGGGCACTTTTAAATTTACAAGTTCGAGTCCCATATATTTGCATTGAGTTTGAAGTTCACGGTCAAACATTCATTGGGTTTAAACATTTGACTAAAGAAGTTCAATTTTCACTTAGCTTAGTCAATGAGGTGAAATTGTGCTGACTTCAATTATCTGATGTGCGAGCAAAAATTTATTTGTTTTTTGATTCTTGCACATGATTGCGTATTCTTTGCAAAGTGAATTTTCACATAATTTCACCTCATTCACTAAACTAAGTTAAAATTCACTTGGAAAATGAATATACTCTACTACTTTAGTAAATCAGGGTTATGGTACCCTTTCCCAATGCAGGGCAAAGTGACAGCTTCTCTGCAAAAGGCATCCCTGAAGCCCCATATACGCATCTTACCTGCACTCCCTTGCACCTTTTTCCTCTCCTGGAGCCATCAACAAATTCAGTTAATAGGAGTTGTGACATCACTTGGTCATGTGACAGTGCTAAGACTTAGCAATTGGCTGCTAGGACTGGCCACAGTCACAGAAGAGCAGGTCACATGCTTCCCCATACCTAGGTATACTAGCCAGCTGCAAGAGCAGAAGTAGCTGTGGGAGAAGAGCAGGTTAAGTGAGTATAAGGGGGTCAGGCAAATACCCTTTTCAGAGACAATGTCACTTTGCCATGAACAGGTGTATTACATGGGGGTCGATTTACTAAAGGCAAATAGACCGTGTACCATACAATTGCAAGTGCAATTGCTCCAGAGCTTTGTAAATGAGATAAAGATTCACTTTGCAAGGAATACTCAATCATGTGCAAGGAAAATGCTTGCACATGATTGGGTGATGGAAGTCAGCAGAGCTTCTGCTCATTTATTAAGCTCTTGCAGAGTGCAACTGCACCTTGCAAAGTGCACAGTCTATTTGCCTTTAGTAAATCAACCCCATGGTGTCATACTAACACTGTGATCATAAGAGAGTAAAAATTAAGATATAAAGGACCAAATGCAATTGAATATACAGTATACTAGTTCCCAATGTGGTCCTTCATTTTGAAATATTGGAGGCATATTAAAGTATGTTAAGTGATAGTGAAATCTTTTTTATATTGAAACTGTGAAATGTTTTAGTTAATTATGCTGAATAGCATTTATGTTTTCTGATTAATTTAGTTGTAAAAAGGAGATTTAGCTACTCTTTAAGATTAAAAGGATTTCCCAATATTTATGGGCTGGAGATTTAGTAGACATCAGTGGTGAACGCTGACTTATTTTTTTTTTTAGTAGTCCCATACTCTGAAGCTTAGCATTCTGATTTTGGGTTCAGTAACTAATACATTTTTAATCTGGAATAGATATGCTGACATTGAGGTTGATTTCCGTCATGTTTGCTTAAGATCAGCAACCCACAAGGTAGCCAAGGTGCCTGGAGCCAATGGCAGAAGATCTATTAGTCCTACTTTTTTGGGCTCCCTCTAACGTGAGCAGTGAGCAGTGGTCAAGCGACAACTCTTCTTACTATTGAAAGACAAGGGGGGAGTGTTTTAGCAATCACAGGATCACTTCCCAGCACAGCTAACCCAATGGAGCAACATCTTCACTTCATCTTCACCTTTACATGAAGGCAAGCATGAACTAAGTGACTAGCCTGTGAGTGCACCATAGAGTTAGCTGAAGGGGTATAGAAAAAGAAAGAGGAGATACAGAGAAGAAGAAAGAAGAGGAGAATGCACTCCTCACTAATGAGAAGCGAAATGGACGCGACCAGGGGAGAACTGACCATTTGGAAACTCGGGAACTGCCCAAGGGCCCGGGGTCAGTAGGGGGCCCCATGAGATACCCCTGGTACCTTTTTCATAGGCTTTTTTGAGTTTGGGCAAGGACACAGGGGCCCCATGATCCCCTATTGCCCGGGGGCCCCATGAGTTGTCAGTCCGCCCCTGGACTGGACTTTAAATACATAAATACTGAACAAAATGTAACTAAAATTACAACCTTTATTACATAGCTTAAAAGTTACAAATTAAAAGAAATACATACGAGTATCCAAACTTTGTAATTATACTTGGCAATAATACTACCATCATGGTGGAGGTGGTGTTGTGGACTTTGAGCACTCTGTGGTGAGACCCTGTTGAACATTAATTTAAGCTGGTGGCTGGTATAGTATCATAGGTCTCTTACTTATATTCCTTTTAATGCTACGGATGTCTTTAGTTTCTTAGCATGTGCATTTCCATAAAGGATTGGACCTTTTTGGGCTCTGTTATACTGCTAGCACCTCCCCCCCTTGTGGGTGTCCCAATTACATGATTGAGGTAAATTCAGCAGTGTTCTGATCAATATTCACATTAGTGATAGATTGATTGGTTTCATCCGTTTCTTGCTCTTATACATATCTTTTGTTCTAGTTTTCTACTTGGACTTGCATTTCTTGCTCTTTTAATGGATGTAATGCGATTTATATGGCAGTTGAAAACTAACGTTTATTGAGTGGTCATCCTCTGATATATTTTTCCTTCTCAATAGGTAAAAAATCAGTCGTGCTTCAATTTGTTGACATAGATTTGCAATATTTTAGGTGGTAGTTGACTTTTTTTACTATATATTCCTGCAGCTAGTCTATGGGCTCTCTCACCAACCATTTGAGTTACCTTTATATCCAGGCTGACCTAAGGACTTCTTGTTCCTTTAAAGTACATCTTTTGGCTTATACAACTTGTCTAATTGAGCCAGTTATGAAGTTGCTGGTAAATTGCCCTTCTATGATTTTTGAGAGATGTGTATGAAATATCCTTGACCAATAATTATTTCAGTACAGATCTTTATTATTAACATTCAATTGTACAGTATATATTTATTTGTACTGTTTGTAATTAGCAGGATTTATTGTTATAGGTGCTATATCTAATATCTCCTGAAGAAGCCAGAAAATAGGCGAAACATGTTAAGAAATAGTGCACCAGATATATATGATTGAACAAGTATTATTACCAAGTTTGGATACTCATGTATATTTCTTTTAATTTGTTACTTTTACGTTATGTAATAAACACATAAGCACAGTGGGTAAATGGTTAGCATTTCCATCTGGCAGTACTAGGGTCGGTGGTTCAAATCCCAGCCACGGCACCTCCTGCCTAGAGTTTGCATGTTCTCCCTGTGCCTGCGTGGGTTTCCTTCCACACTCCAAAGACATGCTGGTAGGTTATTTGGATCCTGTCTAAATTGTCCCTAGTATATGTATGAATATGAGTTAGGGACCTTAGATTGTACGCCCCTTGAGGGTTAGGGACTGATGTAAATGTACAATATATACGTAAAGCGCTGCATAAATTGACAGCGCTATATAAGTACCTGTAATAAAATAAATAAAAAGGTTGTAATTTTAGTTACATTTTGTTCAGTATTTATGGCACCTTTAAAGTCCCGTCCATTTTTCTTCTCACTAGTGAGGATTACATTCTCTTCTTTTTTCTGCTCCGTATCCCCTCTTTCCTTTTCTTGAAATTTGTTGCCATTTGGGATGTGGTGCCTTTTTGCTCCCCTCTGAATTTTTTGAACTCTTGTTATTCTGAAGGGGTATAGGCCACAGACACAAGACAACAGAGGGCCTCATTATTCAAAGGCTTCAAAATAATGGAGCAACCCTAATAAAATGAAACATAGAAGGAGCAAGATTTGTATTTGGACAGCGGGGTCTGGCGGGGTCCGGTGAACCCTGAAAGAAAAAGGGGCATATGCGTAAGCTGTGGGACAACATCCTAATGCAACTGGGAACCAAAGTCCACCTAACTGTCGGATACAAATAACATGGACGCTTGTGGGGAACACTGATCTTAGTACTTTCTCAAGGTCAGCACTTTGAACAACACAAGGAGCAAGGACGAAGGTCGGGATAGCGCAGAGGAGTCGCCTCCCGCACCACCTTATCAAATGGCCAACAATAGCGATATGATAAGAACGCATTAAGCTTTATTTATATCTTTACAGTAAAGTAATTGAAGGCATACAGCTTGTAAAATTCTTTACTAGCTGGTTGTATAACTCAGGAGGATAATGCATCATCAGTCTAATCATGAATGACATCACTGCTCTCCAACAATAATACTTGCCCTGACTAGTTACCGTTTACTGCACCACAGTATACATTATTTTCGGATTAATGTTGCTTATGTGTATTATATGTAGAAGAATAATCCACTACCATGACCTTCAAGGATACTAGAAGCACTCACCCACTTGTATATAATAAGGAACATTAATTACACTGCTTCTAAGTTTAAAAAGCAAAAGCATATATGCAGCTTTAAATCCAAGAGTAGAGCATTTGGGATTATATGGTCTGAATGGAATACGAGTCAGTGCTGGTGCTTAACTTCTTTATTGCATATTATCGCTACATGCCGCGTAGCTGTTACTGCTCTTCTTTCATGTAATAGTTCAGGTGGGAGCTTGATCCCATAACAGTGGGGGGGTTTAATATATTTAAACAAGCAGTGTGATGGCAGTGGTGGCATCTGGTATTAACAGTACATCATTTGAAAGAAAAATTTCAGATCAAATAATTTATTTAAGTGTAATTGTAGGCAGATATGAAAATTACCCGAAAATCCTTTAATTATTATTATTATTATTATACGGGATTTATATAGCATCAACAGTTTGCTCAACGCTTTACAAAATAACGAGAGACAGTACGGTTACAATACAATGCAACACTAGAGAGTAAGGAGGGAATAGCTCGTGAGAACTTACAATCTAAAAGGGAGGAGCAGATGGTATAAAAGATAATAGATATGGGGGGAGGAGCCTGTGGGCGGGGTTTACTGTGCCCATGTAGGGACCCAAGGAGAGCACTCAGTAGTGTCCCCAAAGGCAGGCTGAGGCTGCCATTTAAAACAAGGCTCGTGTTATAGCAGCACTCCAACTCAAAAGCAATGCTTCTCCAAAGGAACACAACTCCATGTAATTCGTGGTACCATTTTTTAACTCATTACACTCTGTGCAGTATGGATAACAGTTCCTCAATACACTTCATGACTCTTGTCCCTGTATTGTGCAGCATTTCTCAGCTGATACTAGTGAGCCTGTACCGGACTCCACTAGCCCAGTAACACCTCACCCAGTGAATATTACATTTAAATAATAGGAACATTGACTCTTGTACCACACTGTGCTTATTATCTCCAAGGCCTCAGTCCATCTTCCATGACTTCCAGGCTGGGTCCCTTGCATGCCTCGTGCCACAATGTTGGACCCATTAGTGGGGTTTTGGTCGCTAGGAAAGGAGCCTAAGCACACAAGCTTCTTCACGACCAGGGCCTTCTGTCACCTATGGCAAGTCACACCACTTCCTGACTGGCTGGCTGCTTATGCACACAACACTTGTGCTGTAGTCGTTAGCAACTGCAATATTGGTTGCTCTTCCTCCATCCTTCATTGCATGTTAGACATTTGTATTGCATCTTCTCTAACTGGTCTTGTCCTCTAATATATCCTGCTCTTGTGATACACCATACATTCATGCACCCCTTTAAGGCTGTCCTCAAGTAACTTCAAACCAGGACAAGTTAAATAACAATGAATATTATTTTACTGAAGTTGTTTAAATATAACAAATTAACAGTTCTACAAAGATGTCTTCAATACACATTCCTGTACAGAATCTTCTAAGTGACCCTTAGTTATTCTCCTGGTGTCCCTGTTTGCCCCTTGAGGTAGTCGTGCCTTAAATAGGCGAGAAAGTTCTTAGAGTCCATTGGTCAAGCATGAGTCCATACCCCTGGAATACCGCCAGGGTTCCCGCCAGGGGGTGGTTTTAGGCAAAATGGCAATCACATTCTAGCTCAGCTCCTGTTGCCTCCTATGCATAGAACGACTCCCACTCAGACTGCTGTTCTCCTGTATTTATAGACTTCTCAGGAACATGAACACCTGAGATCAGCAGGACTCGGCATAATCAGCAAAACCTATTAACTTTTTGCTCCAGCAGAGGGTGATACTTCCTAAAAAGCCCTGGAAAACCTAACCAGCAGAGTTAACCCTTATTTCTCAGTACTTACCAACTCTGCAGGGAAACATAACTAAACAGTGCAATTAACCCACATGCAATACACAGTTATAGAGAGAATGCCAGCGGGGAAATCAGAAGCACACAATGCAACAATAAAGCATAACAAAAAAACAGAAAACACTCTATACAGTAAAACCCTTGGAAGTACCTGCCTATTAATTGATGGAGAAAGTCAGTGTTTGGCTGTGGAAGTAGCATAGGGCTCAGTTTTCAGGGATCACCTAATGATGGATAGAGTAGGAGATAGCTGGACAATTTGGGTAGGAAGTTCCAGAGTATGGCAGAGGCTCTAGAGGTGTCCTGGAGGTGAGCATGGGAGAGGTGATAAAGGAGCTAGAGAGCAGGATGGCCTTATGAGGAGTGACGAGAACAGTTTGAGTGAAATTTTGAGACAAAGGTGGGAATGTAGCTAGGGGAAAAGTTATTGATGGCTTTGTATATTGTTGTTAGTATTGTACATTTTATTTATAGGGTGATCAGAAGGCAGTTTAGATTTGTTTTTGTTTTTTTGTTAGGTTTTTTTTTATTCATGTACTGTTTAAGTTTTGATATAGTTCTATGTACCCTTTTAAAAAATATACAAATTTATTTTTAGGTTTGTGTTTGTATTGCAAATCCCCCACCCTCCCCATTCCTATGGAGGGCAGGACTGTAAGCCAGTGAAGCTTTACTGTTTTGCACAATACTGGGAATTGAACAAACTAAGCTGGGTGATTGGAGGAACACATCTACAGCACTCTGATCTTGGCTCACAGCAGTTGCTCTTTCAAAAGTTCACAAAGCAGTGGACAGTATAGATGACAGACAGAAAGATTGAGGTAGGGAGTTCCAGAAGATGGGAGAGACTCTGGAGAAGTCCTGGAGATGGGCATGGGAAAAGATGACAAGGGGGGCTAGAGAGCCAGAGATCTTAGGAGGAGCAAAGGGAACAGTTTGGGTGATATTTTGAGACAAACTTGGTGATGTAGCTCGGAGCACAGAGTTATAGATTGCCCAAAGGAGGACAGAGTAAGAGATAGGCAGACTAAT
The DNA here is from genome assembly GCF_062004578.1 of Staurois parvus. NCBI lineage: Eukaryota > Metazoa > Chordata > Amphibia > Anura > Ranidae > Staurois > Staurois parvus. The sequence goes on from NW_028318523.1 coordinate 4,221,623, forward strand.
TGGGGTAGAAAGATCCAGAGAAGGGCAGAGGCTCTGAAAATGCTCTGGAGGCCAGTGTGTATTTATGTATTAATGTGTTTTTGTTTTTTGCTTATTTTTTTTTTATGTACAGTACTTTTATGTTTTATGTATTTTTATGTAGACCTTTAAAACTATACATATGCATTTTTAAGTAACACTTCAGTTTGTCTTTGTACCGTAATCCCCATCCCTCCATCCTAGTGGAGGACTGGAAGCCAATCAGGCTTTACTGCCTTGCACAATGCTGTGAATTTAAAACCAGTGTTGGCTTATTGGAGGGACATACCTATGACAGTCACATATGTATGTCACATGTAGTAATAAAAATGGTGTCTTCATTCAGAAACAAGATAAACTAAAAAAAAAAAACTGGGACACAGTGGAAGTTGGAGGTTTGGGGGTAAATTTCGCAAATGCTTACATGAACACTTTAACTCAGCCATTCTTATTGAGGGTTTTGTGGTTAGGATTCCTCAATAGGTTACCAGGGATTCCTTGGCTTGAGACTGAGTCACCTACCATTTTTTTTTGTATTAACAATTTTTATTGATTTTCACACATATATATATATATATATATATACAAAGAGTAACACAGGAGAAAGAAATAGCACATCAATGGTGAGGACTGCATTGTTACAAACATAATAATGTCATATAGCTACAGTGGGGAGGCCATCAGAACAGTACATTTGTAGAAAGGTGGGAGGAGGAGAAATTGTCCCATGGGTGCCACACTGCCTCGAGCACAGTGGTCGAGCAGGCATGTATAGCAGTCAGGTATTCCATCCGTCGCACATCGGCAATAATTTTAAACAGAGTTGACACCGAAGGAGGTATAGCAGATAGCCAACACATCGGAATGCTTCTTCTGGCCGCAGTCAGAATATGTGTGGTGAGTTTCCTGGCCATTTTGGGAAGACCTGCGAATGGCAGGCTCAGTAAAAAATATAGAGGCTTAAAAGGGAGAGAGGTATGCAATAACAATTGTAAAAAAGACAAAACCTCTTCCCAAAAAGGGACAATGGATCCACAAGTCCAAAAAATATGGAAAAGGGAGCCAAAATCTTTCCCACAACGCCAGCAAGCAGAAGAAGCATTCGGATTAACTCACCTACCATTTGATGGAGCCTGCATAGTCCCAGAGCCAATACCACTTGGCAAAGCTAGTATTATGGCACCAATTATCTTATTCAACTGTCTGCAAAGGTGGCATTCTTCCTACTGCCCACCAATGAAAGAGGCATTTTTTCCATATGACTGCAATGAAGTAGTTTTAGCAGGGGTTTCCAAGGCTTCAAAACCTTTTTAAGCGTTCTTCTAGATACCCTTGGGTCTGCATGTGGCCCTTTGCTATATGATATGCGTCCCTTGGACCTCAGCAGTTTGTAGTGGGAACATTGGGGTAATAGCATTGATCCCTGCTGGCCTCATGTACTGTAACATGTTTTCAGTTTCATATTGTCTTCTTTAGCATATCCCCAGCCAATAATGTAGCATGTCCACATTTGCTGACCCTCATTTCCTCCATTAGGTCTGCAGTTTCTGACAGTTCTCTCAAGCATTGCGTATATTGAACATTATGTGTGACCCTTTGGTGATGTCAGTGGCCACATTTGAGGCCCCCTTTAGCTCATAGGTTGACAACCACTGATCTAGGGTATCAACATTGAGAAAGGCTGCTTTAATAAACCAACTCTCTGCCCCACATCTAAATACATTTCAACACTAAGCCAGAAATCATTACAGTTGGAGTGCGTCATAGTTCCCAGCTTCTCTACTTTCTACATTTTTTTTGCTAATGTGTTATAACAGAGTTGTGTTGAGAAAATCCAATGCAAACTGGTTGAATTCAAACTCACTCCAATCCTGCTGATCCTTTGTCTCCAGTCTTCTAGGTACCTGCCAATTTCTGCTAGGTTTAAAATATGACTGGCACTTTGCAGTTATGTGTTTCACATAGTAAATCAACACATTCTGGAGCATAAATCAGCCAGTGCCATAAATATGCTAATAGCGCAGCTGTGTCTTTTAAAGAGTTGCATTATGTGGATCTTCCGATTTTTCCAATTCTAGTAACATAATATTAATTTTCTCTTCTATGTATCCCTCTCACTGTTAAAGGAAAGTTTTAGTCTTTTAAAACAGGTGTGCTTTTATATGAAAACCTAGCAACCAACCCCCCCCAACCCCTTCCTCAGCCTCAAGATCAATAAATAAATAAAAAGTAACTGTATTAGCTGACTATAAAATGCAGCCTATCCTCCCAGTGTGCCGTTTTAGAGATACTGAAGATGCTTAAGGAGTGTTAAAGATGAGTGAGACTTCTATAGAAGATAATGGTAGATCACCCAGAGCACATGCCAAAAAGAGGTTGGAGGTGGCCATTATTTGCTATAGCTGTTCTGTGCCTGAAGCCTTACACAAGCCATGCGTTGTCTAAAGTTGGTCATACATGGAGCCAATTTTGGCTGGTTCCTGATGAACCGAATGAAATGCGAGCCATGGGTGGCCCTCTCAGCTCTTTCCCACCCGACATCCTTCAATCTCAAAATAGAAGGAGCAATGTGGACAATGTTTGGGCATTCACTTGCCAGCTGTCAGGGGAGATTCCACCATCCATGCTGTTTAGAATGGATAGGGGAATCAGTCTTACAGTATATGGCCAGCTTAAGGTGATATTAAAGGCATTTTTTAAAAAATAACAAACATGTTATATTTCTCTGCTCTGTGCAGTGGATTTGCAAAGAGCAGCCCCAATCCTTTTCTCATGTCCCCTGCCGATGCTCCTGGCCCCTCCCTCCTGATTAGTGCCCCCAGAACAAGCAGCTTGCTATGGGGGCACCCAAATAGACTCACTCCCGAGCCTCTGCTCCGTGTGTCCATACAAACATGGAGGTATGGCTCAGCCCTGCCATCTCTTTCCCCTCATTGGTTCATTGGCTTAACTTGACTCTCAGCCAATAAGGAGGAGGGTGGCAATATTTTTGGCCATGACTCTATTAACCCCTGCAGCACCAGAAGATTATGAGATATGGTAGGAGGGCTGAGGACTTTGGATTTCCTCTATGACAGCTGGCACCAGCACAAGAAACACATTGTATTAGGTGTAAGGTACACCCCTTGGGCTGTTTTTTTTTAATTCTACCTTAACGTTGGCTTTAAAACCTCCAGTGGGTTCTAATATGCCTTGGTGAGTGGGACCTGTGCACTTGGGTTCCCGCCATGACCATTACAAGGGTGTCACATACTTCCTTCTGGATTTCTCAGTTATTTTATATTATGGAGGGTGCAATAAGGAAAAGCTCTACAAGGTTGGAGGGCTCAGTGATAGAAACTATAACAGGGAGACACCAATGTGGGAGTCCACAAGGGAAATAAGATTCTAAGGAGCAACTCAGCCTACCACATTCCAAAAATAACTGAAATACTACTTTTGATTGCATTGACCCCCTTTTTCTGACAAGATGTCCCTGATGGTATTAATAGTACATTTTTGGGGGAGCGGGCAATATATAAAGATATATGAAAATGATTTTGATAATAATAACAATATTTACAAATCATGATTATTATTCCTTTGTGCATAATTATTTGTACACCATCTACGCTATGTGCCTAGATAACCCAACCAAAGTGGATACAAATAACAGAAATTGGATTATAGAAAATTCTATTAAAAGTTTAGGCATCGCATCATTGAAATGAGTAAAGCAGGGTGAAGCTTGGAAGAAATGAACGACCCTGATCCTAGTGATAGAGAACCTGATGAAACAAAAACCTACATTACTACACTACTACAAAGAACAAAAGCGAACAAAAGAGAAAAAGCATGATATGAAAAACCATAGCAGCAAAATAATGGATAGAAATCGATGTGAAGGATACAAAGGTGAACCAAAAACATGTGAACCCGGTAATATAAAACTATTTTACGGAAGGAAAACACATTAACAAAAGCTTCAGCTTTCGGTATTGGCAATAAAATATTTCAAATGCACGCCGTTGTTTATTTTTACCTTTCATACTTTTATTATCTCTGTTCACTAGCGTGACAAAACATTTTTGGTGATGACATTGTTGTCAGAGGTAAAGATGTTCTCTATTTCTCTCTGGAATGAGAATGGTTCATCCTCTCTCATGGCAACCATCCAGATTGTTCCTTTTGATTCTGAATACTGCAATCTTGTCATAGAGAAAATCTGACTGGCTGCAATGAAAACGTTTGGGGCTGGTTTATACCAGCAATGCGTGGTTGTATGCAATGTAAAGGCAGCAGGGGCAATGCACTGCAAACTGTTTAGACAATGCTCAAAGTGGGTGCCTATGTTAGTGGAGGACATAGTTCATTTGGACCAGCTTGGCTCAAACAAACTATTTAAAGTTAAATGAAACCTGGAGTTATGCTTTAAGGCAGTTCTTCTCAACCTGGGTTCTATGGACCTTTGGGTTCCTCCAAAAATTTCTAGGAGTCTGTGAGCTGTGGCTATTTGACATCCCATATGATGGAGCCTGCATAGTTCCAGGGCCAATGCCACTTAGCAGAGCCACCTGCATGACATCAATGACCCATTTGATGGAGCCTGCATAGTTCCAGGGCCAATGTCACTTGGCAGAGCCAGCTGCATGACATCAATGACCCATTGATGGAGCCTGCATAGTTCCAGGGCCAATGCCACTTGGCAGAGCCAGCTGCATGACATCAATGACCCATTTGATGGAACTTGCATAGTTCCAGGGCCAATGCCACTTGGCAGAGCCAGCTGCATGACATCAATGACCCATTTGATGGAACCTGCATAGTTCCAGGGCCAATGCCACTTGGCAGAGCCAGTTGCATGACATCAATGACCCATTTTGTTGTATGTAAGGGTTGCACATGACCCTAAACCCCGACCTGCCTCTCGGCGTCACAAACCCGTTAAAGAAACGGTAGGTGCTGGCATCAAGGGGTTAATAATCTCAGACTGTATATTTGGCCAAATGTATTTATAACACAGTTCATGTCACATTTATGTCTACATTAATTTTTTTTACTATCAGCTACTTAGTCAAGGTCTCAGTATAATCATGTTTTAGGCTCTTTACACAATTACATGTTTTTAAATAACTTTTTTAAAGATTCAAAGTTTATTCCATTGATAGCAATTCTTCTGTGTCCCTAGATCTCCTTCTGATTATACCTTTTGTTATAAATCCTTTATACACTGTACTACTGTATGCAATGCATGTTGGACAAAATACATGTTTTCTGAATGAATAAATTTGCAAAACAAAGCACTTATTACTGAATTCCATTTTAAAATACCTTCAATGGTATCAGAGGATACAACTCAGTTGACCCTTTACTCAGTGAGCTAAACCCTGGATTCTTCAGGTATCCAAAAAATTACAGATTCCACAATGATACCAATTAACATTCAAAGTATTCTGACTTTGTAAATAACTGAAAACTTTGCTATTTTTATTGATCAATTTGTTTTATGTACCTCTCTGTTTACTTAGCAAAGTTTATGCCTAGTGTCATAGCTACATTGTTCAAAAAACATTCTTCAGACTGAAAGGAAATTGGAAATGTAAGGAGTTTGTAATGGGAAAAATTCCAATTGGTCGATGGCGAGGAAACCTACTTTACAAGCATAAAAAAAAGAATTTTTTTTTTTATCATTCTTTGGCGTGTTTTCTATTGCACCCAATGCAAACATTATGTTTGTAAACAAAGACCAGCCAGACTTTAATATTTCACATTGAAAGAAAATCTGAAATGTAAAGGGTTTGTAATGAGAAAAATTCCAGTTGGTTGATGACTAGGAAATGTACTTTGCATGCATGAAAAAAGGAACATTTTTTATATCATTCCTTGGTGTGTTTTCTATTGCTCCCAATGCAAATATTATGTTTGCAAACAAAGACCAGCTAGACTTTAAAAAAAACATATGCTTCTGACTTATTCTAAGAAGGTAACAAAAGATATATTCTATTTACTTGTTGACCTTTGGAAAATGAATGCCATAAGAAGCATTAATTATTTCGGTTGTTATTGTGTCTGCTCTGCTGTAGACATGTAAGAGGCTCTTTAGGCAGACTGCAGCCTGTAGCAGATTAAAATCACCAGCCTTCCCATCGAGCATTGGAGCAACAAGCCCTTCACATTAATGGAATCGGAAGGATTGTTAATGAATACATTGCACCCTTCTTTCCCATCTATAACCTACCTATAGACAATGCTTGAAAAAAAAAAAAGCATTTCCATAAGTAGAAATCTAGGGTGGTCATTTAATGATACAAAGGTAACTAAAAAAAACCCAGCAGAGCAAATAATATATACTATATATTAAAAGGAATCTATACATCCTGTATGGTAGCAATCAAGTTTTATAGATATAAATATATGGTATGATATGTGAATGTGATTAATTTATCAAGCTTATCAGTGTGCATCATTTAAAAACATAAATGGGGGGAAAACAACTGAATTTTCTTGCTTGTTACAGGCATAGTACTTGCACACTAATCTCAGTGCAGGTCTAGAGGCATCTCAAATTAATAAAAATGTACTAAAGGTACCAATTCACAAAAAGAACATTGGGGAACTGGAGAAAGTACAGAGAAGGGCAACCCAACTGATAAGAGGCATGGAGGAGCTCAGCTATGAGGAAAGATTAGAGCAGTGCTTCTCAACCTTCCTAATGCCGTGACCCTTTAATACAGTTCCTCATGTTGTGGTGACCCCCAACCATAAAATTATTGCAAAACGGTCGATCATTCTGCGCCCTGGTCAATCGACTGAAGGAATTTGATGGGAACGGAAGTTAATCTGATTGCCAATTGAATCTGATAGTAAAATTGAAGTGTGTATGGCCAGTATTCCCCCCTCCCCCCCAGGGATATCAGCCCTCTCCCACACCAAGTCGTCTGTCCTGAGGCTCTTTGTATGACCCCGGAAAGTTTGGGATTGCTGGTCGCTGTGTACTTCCCTTTAGCGGGCCGTGTGCCCTGGTGCCAGCCCTTGTACAAGTGAGGAGAAGCCTCCATGGGAGGTGAGTGGCTGTAGGGCACACGCTCTGCCGGTAACCATATCCCCCCTTCCCGGAGACAAAGGGGGGCCCGGCTCACATCTATCCAGCTGTTGTGAGCAGTAGCCTGCACGGGGAAACATGCAGCAGGTGCAAGGGCAGCCAATGGGCGGCAGCGGGGCACCTCCGACCTGCCCCTTGCAGGGGAGGAGCCTCCAGCCTGGCCAGCCGCCCTCACCACTACCTCATAGAGTCTATCTGCATGTTAGCGGACCTACCTGGAGACGGATAGAGGAGTGTTGTCTCGGTTCCTAAGACCATCGGAAATATGTGTTTTTCAATGGTCTAAGCCGACCCCTGTGAAAGGTTCGTTAGACCCCCAAAGGGGTCGCGACCCACAGGTTGAGAACCACTGGATTAGAGGAACTGAATTTATTCTCTCTTGAGAAGAGGAGATTAAGGGGGGATATGATCTCCATGTATAATACATAAGGGGGGATATGATCACCATGTATAATACATAAGGGGGGATATGATCTCCATGTATAATACATAAGGGGGGATATGATCTCCATGTATAATACATAAGGGGGGATATGATCTCCATGTATAATATATAAGGGGGGATATGATCTCCATGTATAATACATAAGGGGGATATAATCAACATGTATAATACATAAGGGGGGATATGATCTCCATGTATAATACATAAGGGGGGATATGATCTCCATGTATAATACATAAGGGGGGATTTGATCTCCATGTATAATACATAAGGGGGGATATGATCTCCATGTATAATACATAAGGGGGATATGATCTCCATGTATAGTACATAAGGGGGGATATGATCTCCATGTATAATACATAAGGGGGGCTATGATCTCCATGTATATTACATAAGGGGGGATATGATCTCCATGTATAATACATAAGGGGGGATATGATTTCCATGTATAATACATAAGGGGGGATATGATCTCCATGTATAATACATAAGGGGGGATATGATTTCCATGTATAATACATAAGGGGGGATATGATCTCCATGTATAATACATAAGGGGGGATATGATCTCCATGTATAATACATAAGGGGGGATATGATCACCATGTATAATACATAAGGGGGGATATGATCACCATGTATAATACATAAGGGGGATATGATCACCATGTATAATACATAAGGGGGGATATGATCTCCATGTATAATACATAAGTGGGGATATGATCTCCATGTATAATACATAAGGGGGATATGATCTCCATGTATAATACATAAGGGGGGATATGATCTCCATGTATAATACATAAGGGGGGATATGATCTCCATGTATAATACATAAGTGGGGATATGATCTCCATGTATAATACATAAGGGGGATATGATCTCCATGTATAATACATAAGGGGGGATATGATCTCCATGTATAATACATATGGGGGGATATGATCTCCATGTATAATACATAAGGGGGGGTATGATCTCCATGTATAATACATAAGGGGGATATGATCTCCATGTATAATACATAAGGGGGATATGATCTCCATGTATAAATACATCAGTGGTTCATATAGTGAACTTGGTGTAGAGCTATTCACCCTGAGGTCATCACAGAGGACAAGGGGGCACTCTTTATGTCTGGAGGAAAAGAAATTTAATCTCCAAACACAGAAATGTTTCTTCACAGTGAGAGCTGTGAGAATGTGGAATAGACTCCCTCAAGAATTGGTTCTGGCCAGCTCAGTAGATTGCTTTAAAAAAGGCCTGGATTTTTTCTTAGATACACAGAATATAACTGGATACTAGCATTTATAGGTAAAGTTGATCCAGGGAATATCCGATTGTCTCTCGGGGAATCGGGAAGGAATTTTTTCCCTGCAGGAGCAAATTGGATCATGCTTTGCTGGATTTTTTTTGCCTTCCTCTGGATCAACGAGTGAGTGAGTGTCACTATGGGTGAGTGTGTGTTTCACTCCCCCACTCCCATGTGACAATACTAGGTGCCTCTCAGGAAAACTGTGCCCAAGCCCATGCTCAAGGCTGTGCTCAAAGAAATGTGCATGCTTGCAGAACAGTCCATAGAACTATGCACAGACCCTGCATGCATCTACACAAGCACACGCATGTGCACAGAAGCATTAATGTGCCACACGTGCTCATGAGGGCGAGTGTGCATATTTGCTAGACTTTGGTGTCCAGTGGCCTAGTTAAAGCCATACAGAGCTCTGGATGATTGCTGAGTGGCTGTCAGCTCCTCCTGCTTGTGACCTGATCCTGTGACCATTTGTATCCCGACCCAGTTTGTTGACCCTGCTTGTTCCTGGACCTCTGTTGCTGACTCTGGCTTGTGACCAAATCTTGCTTCCTGCCTGCTGTTCTGGTACCTCCTTTGCTCGCTTGATACTGACCCTGCCCTGGCTCTGACTCCCCTCCTTGTTCCTGACTCTGGACTCCTGCTGCCATGTTGTTGTTTCCATCCTCAGACTGTCAGACTAGGCATACGAGATCCTACAACTGCCTGCTGCTAGCTTGCTTGTTTCAACTCCACATCTTTTACCAAGATACTCCAAACCGGATCTCCAACAGGCACTTGTGCCACTCTGTTCCCTGCTATACCCTGTCATCAGACAGTCTACTCTCCAGCTCAGGTTCAACCAGGTTCGTGACTCCTGATTGGTGCATCCACTATCCAATGGGGCTGGAGAAGGTGTCCAAAGCCCTGTATGAATTCTGGAAAGTACACAGGGATTTCTTTTACAAAAGAGTTTAGCAGCAGAATTGGAAAAAAAAATGACATCCAAGATACAACAAAACACTTCCTTCAGTCCAGAATGTTATTAATGCTAAGACCAAATGCGGTCAAATGAACTCTCCTAAAAGCACAATTTCAGCACTACGGAGAGCTCCAGCTGGGACATTGGCCAGTTGAAGTTTAGGCTGTTTTTGTAACTGATTTTACAAGTGACAGTCTATGAACTTTAATCAGTTCTTACATTCTTTGGATGCACATTTTCCACATTATAAATACACAAAATGCTCTTCTCAAGAAAGATCTGTTTGTGAGCAATTTCAGGTAAAGAGATGTCAGAGGACCTTAAAGCCCACCTCCATCCACTTTTTTTTTGTTTGGTTTGAACATAGAGAAGAAAAATTTCAAACTTTTCCAGGTTTTTATTGTTTGGGTCAGAACTGGGCATGTGGCAACAGCGCAATATATAAAATCCAGATTTATTTTTATTCGAATTCTAGTATCATAAAAGCCAATGTTGCTTAACTGGAATCTTGACCAATCAGTCCAGTACACACTTTGTTTCTCTAATTAAGGGGGTCCCTTTGACCATCCTAAAAGTGTTGACTTGTTATAAAATAAGAAAAATAATGAAAAAAAATAAATGTAGACTTTATATGTTCTGCTTTTGCTGTTTTCCTCCTTGCACACACAATTTCTACTAGAGGAAAGAGTCAACCTTCAGACACCACACCCGGAAGAGTTGACTAAAAAGAACCATTGCACTCTACACTGCATACAGTATGACATGACTGAGAACACCTATTACTTTAAGAGGTCCAGCTTCCGCCACCTTTCTTCTGCTTTCCAGGGTTTTTATTGCAGTCTCTGTTGAGAAGAGGTGAGCGGGAATCTCTTTAATGGGAACTGAGTGTGCACTAAAAACGTTTTTTTAATCTACCCTTTAAAATCCATGTAGACCTTCATCCCTTCCCTGGTATGTTTTGTGGCATACAATAAACAAAAAATCCCAGATTAAAATGCCAAAAATTAAAAAAAAATACATTTTAGTCATTACTTAAAGTGGTTGTATACCCAGTAAAGTGACTGGCCTCATGTGATACATATAGATAGAACAAATATTCCTACATAAGTTGTACCTATTTACCTGCGACCCTATCTTCTCTCCAGCCTCCTAAAGCACACATTTTATGCATTTCTGAGCTACAGAAGGTAGGGGGCAGGAATCTAATGTTGCACACTGCACATCATAAATCAGGAAGCTGAGTGTAATCTGAAACCCGAGTGCAGGGAATGGACACCCTGCCCAACAGAATATCATATGAAAACATAAACAGCTGAGGCTGTCAACCACAGACTGTGAGCTCCCCTCCCCATCGCTCTTAATCCCTTGGAGTCAGCACAGCCTGTCAGAAATTATAGCAGACAGGAGAGGAGCGAGGCAGTAAATAGAAATCACACTTAGCACTTTGGATTAAAGTAAGTACACACTTTAGAAGGATATGATTTGCTTATTATTAATGTCAGATGTTTACAACCACTTTAAGGCAATCACATTTAAATTATACATCTTCAGATTTTAGGGCCCAGGTGTGTGCTGTCGTCTTACTTTACTACAACTTGCACTTTCAGTAACTGCTGTCAATCATTATGCCAGAAATGCCCCAGCAGGCATGGCTGTCTGTGATGTAATCTGTTGTCAGAAGGAGGGGGAGAGCATTTCATCCATAGGCACAACCACTGAATGAAGTGAACACTATGGGGTAAGCACACTAAAAAAGGCTAAAAACCCTGTACACGTGCACCGGGGTGAACTGACAACTCATGGGGCCCCTGGGCAATAGGGGATCATGGGGCCCCTGTGTCCTTGCCCAAACTCAAAAAAGCCTATGAAAAAGGTACCAGGGGCATCTCATGGGCCCCCCTACTGACCCCAGGCCCTCGAGTAGTGCCCGAGTTTCCAAATGGTCAGTCCGCCCCTGCACGTGCATTGTCACTGTAAAGACAAAGTTAAAGAAACTGGTAGGATCAACAGGTATTTTATACCTATAGTAAATACTTTCTGAAAAATAAAGGATACAAGTATTGTATTGTGAACGATATTAAATATTTTATGGAACAATTAGTGCAGATTTATATTTTAGGGTTTGCAGACACTGAAAATGCATTACTCAGACTTATATGCAAATAAAATTGTATTGTAGTTGAAATGACAAGACCTAGATCATCTAAGTTCAATAATTCTATTATACTTCATTTATTTTCCAGCAAGGTGCATTCAGGGCTGACTTTTTCTGTTTCAGATGGTACTGCTTAATTCCAAAATCGTTTTGCCAGCTATATTCTGTCATATATACAGTTTTATAACAAGGATAATGACATCAAAGTGGGAGGAAATGAGAATACTGTAAAGCTTTCATAGGTAATTGGCCATCTATATTTAAACAGAGCCACTTCAATGTTTTACTGAAGTAAGAGGAGAAATTGAAATATTCATAGGGATTACTTACAGAGAAGGGTAGTGTAGCTACGTGGGCATGCGTGGGATTGTGACAGAGACAAAGTTTATACAGTATGCTGAATCAGAGCATTATCACAGAATTAAAGTGACAAAAGAATAACTTCCCACAGTTCTTATAGAACTTAGATCTCATGGATTCCCATCTGTCTGCTGTTTTCTATCATTTATTGGCAAAGGATTGTGACAGATTGCTGAGTGATACTTAAAGAAAACCTCTAATTTTTCCAAAGGACCACTTATTAGTTAGGCCTGTGTATTCACCTGCATTTTAGTTATTCTTAACAGGCTAATTTAAAACACATCTATTATATATACAACAAGAAACAGTATGAAGAACTCAGGGATTCCCACATGTGCATGGTGAGGGGTTCAGGGATGATCCAGCAAGAATGGGAAAACCGATTTACAGTTTTCTCAGGATTGTAAAGTTCTGATATAGGTACCGGGATTCAGAGGATCTGAGACATTAGGAAAGAGCCTCCAACCCTGACTAGAGGTATCTTGGCTTGCTAAGGGTTCACCTGCCTGAGAGAGGGCTGAAAAGGACAAGAAGTAGTCAGCAGGTGTCTATGAGGTGTTGTGTGAAGCAGGACACACTTGTGAGAGAGAGCTATATATTGTTACTGAGACACTGCTAAGCTGTGGCAACCTTTCTGTTGGACCCCTGGCAGCAGGCAGGGACTTGAAACCCAGTTAAGGGAAAAGTGTATGCTGGCGGTGAGCCAAATATTTGCTTTAGTCCAGAGATTAATGGACTTTTTAATTTATTTTTCATGCTGAATATAGAATGGTTTTACAAGAGGTCTTCAAAAGTTTCCGCATTTTTATCCATATAGATAGATAGATAGATAGATAATCTGGGCGGCACAGTGGCTTAGTGGTTAGCATGTCTGCCATGCAGTAAATGGGTCATGGGTTCAATTTCCAACCATGGTGCCTCCTGCATGAAGTTTGCATGTTGTCCCTGTGCTTGCATGGGTTTCCTTCAGGCACTCCAGTTTCCTCCCACACTCCAAAAACATGCTAGAAGGTTAATTAGCTCCTGTCTAAATTGTCCTAGTTTCATCCCTGGCCATGTGGGATCTCCTGCTTGGTAGGGGTTGGGGAAAGACCTGGCAACCTACCCTGTAAAATAATTGCTAAGAGAATTCATGGAAAAAAGTCACTTACGTGTGACGGTCCATGCAATCGCCAAGGGTCAGATATGACTGAATGGATAGATAGCTATATATATTCATCTGGCCGTTATTGAAGGAACTAGGCATAACATCCTTGGACAGGAGCCACTGTCAGAATACAATGTACTGGTGGGGGGGTGTTCATCCATTTACCTCCTTTGTGTGGATGGAGGAGTATGTTTGTTTGTTTGTTGTTTTTCATTCAGGCACTTGGAACAAACTCTTTATGGTCAGTTTTACTCTTGAAGCCTTAAACCTTCCATATTCTATTCAAACTCCCCAAAAAATTCAGCCTAACCTTCTTAGTGCAGCCCACTTGATAAAATACATACCCTAAGCCATGCCCAATGCCATCCATAAAAACATAGAAAAGTGATGGCAGAAAAAGATCAAGCGATTCATCGAGTCTGCCTGTTTTTTTGGGGGGGGGTTGTTTTTTTTTTTTGTTTTTTTGGTGGGGGTTTTTTTAGTTAACTTTTTTGTCTGAGTATAGTTCCAACTTTGACAAAGAAGACCTCTGTCTGGCCTTACTTCTTTTGCGCATGTCTGAGGTTGAGTCAATGGTATAGTAGGTTACCGGGTATTGGGGTTGCATTCAAGCGAGATGGGGGTTCATTAATTAAAGGGGAACTTCACTAAAGGTAAAGCTGTCCTCTAAGATTATCATGCAAAAAAAAAAACAGACACCCTAGAACCCTAGATGATGATTTTGTTCCACAGTTGCATGTCCATATACAGATATAACACAAAATCACCTTAGATTTGTTTAGCTGTATGGCTGTCTCCGTAATGTTACAATGTTACATGAATTCAGCAGGCAGCAGTGTGTAGGTGATAGCTGATGAAAGATCACATGATGTAAGATATTCTTTGTTCCTCTGCATTCTCCAACTGCTGAGAAATGACAGTTGATGTGGTACATACAGTAGAGATGTCAAAGGATTGCATTCCATGGCAACAATGTGTGCTTATTCCACTCTATTAAACAAACCAAAAAAGAAATTTAGAAAAAAAAAATGTAGAAAGTATCTTAATCTCAACATGAAAAACAGCTGCAGTATGCTGCAAAAGATCTAAACCGTTGCTGTGGATAAATCCAGATCATTTCCCAAATGAGAAATGAGTAATATCATTCCTATGGTCAAAGTTCAGTGAAAGGTTTAATAGAAATCACATCAATTGCCTTGATCTGTCTCAACAGTCCTGTGTAGAACCCTGGTCACAATTAATTTAATACGGATTATAAACTTAAGCGATTATAAAATTAAATATGCTACGCGTCTGCATTTTTCATCTTTCGTAACACTGTAGCATGGGTTATTCTGTACTGGAATGCTCATTTTTATCATTAACTTATACAGCTCCAACATTTTTTTACTGTGAGGCACAAAATGAGATCAGATGGGCTAGAATAATATTAACATGGGCTAATATGATAAAAAAAAAATTAGGATTTAGAATTCAGACCAAAAGAGTCTATAACCTTAAAGTACAGAAGATAGACACGAGAAATAAGGGGTATTTCATGGTAGTATTGGAAGTGTCTGTGACAGTGTAGTGAATGGAGGAAGGAAAATATGGCTGAGAGAAGCTGTGATTCAAGTTTTTGTGTTTTCTGAAAGAAGTTTTATGTTATATATAATGGTTTGGCGAATGAATGAATGGATGTATAATAGAATTCCAGAGATAGGAAGCAGCATGAAAGAAGTCTTGGTGTTTGTAAAAAGTAGACAAACAGGCAAAATAAACATGGGAGTATATACCATGAGAGCTATATAAGAACATTTTTATTGATAATCTCCATATTAACATAGTAAGAATTAGTGAATGCTTGTGGAGAAGGCCTTTTGTTTACTGCTCTAGGCCTATCACCCCTTGGGTAGGAGTTCAGGGAGTGCAGGAATGAAAGAGTGGCATTAGTCACTGTGGACAGTGATATTACTGATGTCAATGCAAATTGAGAGCACTTTCAGCAAGCAGCTAGGGGTGATGGAAGATAAAGATCGCAGATAAGAATAGGTCAGGAACAGCCCAGGGTAATCAAAAGCTGGGCAACGATGGTGCAAATCTGGTAGGCAGAAACAAAGGAACAATCCAAGTTGGCACATTTGGGCAGAGAATTAACAAAGTGGGAGGCAGGAACTGTAGTTAGACAACAAGCAGCAGATGCTTGTTGCCATCTCAGATGCTAGAGGTTTGGCTTCATTCCATCTTCATTATATCATAGACATGTGTCATGCACTTGGATAGGGAGCCTGAGATGATAAGGGTGGCCTCTCTTACTGTTCCAGGCCCAGAACCCTTGAGTAGGAGTACACGGAGTGCCGTAACAAAAGAGTGGCATGATGTCACTGATGTCACTGGAACTCAAGAGCAATGTCAACAAGCAGCTACTGGTGACAGGAGATGAGGGTCACCAATAAGAATTGGTCAGCAACAGGCCAGGGAAAGCAACAGCTGGGCAAAATGGTACAAATTTGGCAGGCAGACAGTTGGGTCAGAAACCAGCTCAGTCAGTAACTTTTGGGCAGAGAGGTACTAAAGTGGAAGCCAGGAACTGTAGTCAGAGAACAAGCAGAAGATGGTTGTGGGCATCTCCAATGCTAATGTTTGGTTACCTCTTCAGTTCATCACAGACATGCCTCAGTCTACATGTGTCACTTACAATATCTGAAAGGGGAACCTGAGATGATTAGGGCAGCATCGCGTACTGTTTCAGGCCAAACACCCCTGGGTGGGTCAAGCACAACAGGGGGTACTAGGGTAAGCAACAGCCAAGCAAGATGGTGCAAATTCGTCAGGCAGAGAGAAAGTCAAGAACAGGCACCTTCAGCACTATTTGGTGAGAGTGGTACCAAAGTTGAAGGCAGGAATTGTAGTCAGAGAACAAGCTGGAGTCAGTACAAGAGCAGATGAGAAGACAGGTAAAGTCCACACTCCACAGAAGGGTCAGAAGAAAAGCCAGGTTGGAAACAGGAAACAGGCTTGGTTACAGGATCACTGGTCTCCAGAGTACAGCTGAAGATCTCTCAGCACTGGGTTCTTGCAAGTCTCAGCCTTAAAGAATAAGTTCACTTTTTTAACATGTTACATGTTACACCTACAGTATATGCAAGGCGTAACATGTAACATGTTACGAAAAAATGTGCAGTTATTATTCTTTGTTAAAAGGTGAGCTTTTCTTTTACATAGCGTAATAGACACCACAATTAGAAATTGCGAGCTGGCTCGATCTTCCTGACAACTTAGTTATTCACTCTGCTTACTGTTTGGTGAAGTTGCACATAAAACCATTGTAACTAAACTGTGAGATGGACTGATGACAATTATATAAACTAGTGAACACAAGGCTAAAGTTCTTACATTTGTCTTCCACCAATCCTTGGAACGTGTTCACATTAGCACCTATAGGATTGTTACAGTTCCTTGAAAAAAAAAGGGCTTGCTACATGGAAGGACTCAGCAGTGACACAGGGGTCGGAAAAAGGAACCAGCCTGTGGAGAGGACACAGGCATCTAAGACTATCAGCAGTGTTAAATGTCGAAGAGGGTTTCTGGAGCTTCAGCACTGGAGGTAAAAAAATGTGCCACTGGAGAGTCAAGTATGTACTATTTTCTTTTGTAGGGGAATTTTCTTTTAACCTTTTTCAGACCGTACAGGGTTTCTTTAATGGCAGGAAAGGGCGGGCAAGTTTCATCTGGAAACACCAAAGCCTCACCAATCAGAACTATCCAGTATTCACCTTTTATTTTATTAATGACTGATTCTCTTTAAGGCTTTACAAACAGGAAATGATGGACAAAATAGAAATTTTAAGAATAGAAAATTATAGCCAAAAATGTACACCTAGATGCATAAGAATGCCTCAGCCTAAGTATATGAATTAGTTGTATAAATTAGTTGAAAAAATAGAACTGCAAGGAAGCTATAATAAAATTTGAGAAATATAAAAGTATGGCTTATTCTAAGCTGGAATCAGATTCTTAGTTATTTTTCTTTTTTTTTTTTCATTTACATGGTGTGCTGAAAACCAGGTTGCAATCTCCAGCTGTTTGACCTTGTTGTAGGTATAATTAGCCCACCTTTTAACGCCTGCTGTGAGGTGTGACAAGAAACTGTGTAACACCAGCATTTATTCAATGTGCCTAACACAGGCGCAGCCATTGGATTTTTTTTTTTTTAACATGCCGAGAAAAATTGAATTGGAAGAGATTTTTCTTCCCTGGAAATACGAGGCTGCTAAGGGGAAACTATGATGAAGGGAATATATATATTTTCATTTAATTACTACTTCATAATGTTTACCTGAAAGTGATTTTTAAACCCCATCTTTGGCCTCCAAGCCCCTAACACCCCCATATTTGTTTATAAAACGAAATACAATACATACCTTTAAGCCCAACTGAACTCATTTGATTTAACAAATATAATGCCATCAAGCTACGCATACAATAATAAATTTGAACTTATTGAACATGAAGATGCACCTCTAGCAAGTGTGTTCATGATAGTTTGGGCTTACAGGAAGTGGGTTGAATGAAACTAGCCATCATTCAAACCCAAAGAGGAGTGCCATCTAGAAACATGCTGAATTTCTGCAGGTGACAATGTTAGATTGACAGGGAGTATTGCAAGGAAAGCTTTTTGGAGTGTTGGACTATGTATTTTTATATATATTCTGTTTTAAAGTGACTTTATGACCACAGTGTCACTTTTACAAAACAATATACCTGTAAAAAGAGTCTATATAACTTTCTTGTAACAAAAGGTAAAATTATTGACACTGGAGAGGAGGGGTTAACACTTTAAAGCCCCATTAGTAGTAGGGAAATAGTCAGTTTGTAATCAGCACCATCATGAGGCAGCACCCCCAGAGTTAAGCTGGACTCTGTAGTAGAAGATAAAAGAAGAGAGGGGCGCCAAACTAAGTGCAGTATTAGCAATGGTTTAATAGCACACAAAGATTGGTAACTCACTAGATACAAGAGGCATGTATAACAGGGGAACGTCATCCTGGTGGAGTTCCAGAGGCAGGAAGGGGAGAATAGATGGATATCTGGGGGCCAAGGCTGTGGAAGAAGCCAGGTCTCCTGACTCACATCGTGTCCTGATCAGCGTGCCACAGGCTGCGTCTCTGTCGGAACCAGGCTGGAAAGCAGATGGCTGCCGGGCGGAAGTGACATCACCACGTGAGCGAAATGCAGCAAGGAGGGGGGCGATAACGCGTTTCAAAGCTGCTGCTTCTTCGTCAGACCTATTGGCCACCTAATTGGCCACTGAACCGGCCATCTAAATAGGGAGCGGAGGGGGTGGGGAACGGCTGCATGGGACGAGTCTGACCGCCCTCAAAACACAACCAGTACAGGAAGGGTAATATTGAAAATCATAGGAGAACAAACAGAATGGAAAATATACAAGATATATTGAAAATCATATCATATCATATCATATCTTGTATATTTTCCATTCCGTTTGTTCCCCTTTGCTTTTCGATATTACCCTTCCTGTACTGGTTGTGTTTTGAGGGCGGTCAGACTCGTCCCATACAGCCATTCCCCATCCCCTCAGCTCCCTATTTAGATGGCCGGTTCAGTGACCAATTAGGTCTGATGAAGAAGCAGCAGCTTTGAAACGAGTTACCGCCCCCTCCTTGCAGCATTACACTCACGTGGTGATGTCACTTCCGCCCGGCAGCCATCTGCTTTCCAGCCTGGTTCCGACAGAGACACAGCCTGTGGCACGCTGGTCAGGACACAATGTGAGTCAGGAGACCTGGCTTCTTCCACAGACTTGGCCCCCAGATGTCCATCTATCCTCCCCTTCCTGACTCCGAAACTCCATTAGGATGATGTTCACCTGTTATACATGCCTCTGACCCACTTGTATCTAGTGAGTTACCAATCTTTGTGTGCAATTAAACCATTGCTAATACTGCACTTAGTTTGGCACCCCTCTCTTCTTTTATAACTTTCTTGTAGCCTATGTATTTAAAAGCCATAGGATATACAACTTCTAGCAACTTCGGGTTCTCACCCATCAGATGAGTCCAAAACTTCTTCTCCCATGGGCCACTATGGTTCCTCCCAATGGCGTGCATGTCCTAACGAAACATATGAGCTAGTGGGAGAAACCACAGTGGCAGGAGGGGAAAAAGTATTTAAAGTAGAACTAAACTCTCTCAATCAAAATTAATTATTGTTACTCTTGCTGGTAGCCTTAGTAAATAGATAGGAAGGTATATTATATTTACTTGTTTTAAACTTTATTTTTACATTTTTTAAGTTGCTGCCTGATCTCTCAGGCCAAAATGATGTTATACATCTTCATGGGCATTTTTTTTCTGGATGAAATGGATTCCAGAAAGTAAATGCAACATGAATAATCTGCCCTTACTCAAGTTGGCAAAAGCTAAAAATGCTAAGGTTTTTTTTTAACCATTTGTCAACTCTCTCATGTAGAAGTACGGTGGCAAGTCAGCTCTCCTGCTCCAAATCACATACATGATCCAGCTCTTCTGGGTAGGGGTTGGACACAGCACAAGTCGATCAGCTGATCCCAGCCAATGATTGACGGCTGGGATCCGCTGATCAGCAAAATAGAGTATAGGACAGAGCTCAGTGAATGTAAACACACATAGCTCTGTCCTGTCAGCGGGGATGAGCCATTTATTTTTCCCCTGCAAAGCAGGGAATAACAAACGGCTCATCCCTTAGTAAAAACAGTACACCTTACACACAGTAATCACTAGTAGACACATAATTAACTCTTTAATTGCCCCTAGATGTTAACTCCTTCCTGCTCAGTGTCATTAGTACAGTGTCAATATATGTTATTAGCACTGATCACTGTATTAGTGTCACTGGTTCCCACAAAGTGTCAGTTAGTGTCATATTGGCCACCGTACTATTACAGTCCCCTTATAAGTCGCTGATCGCCACCATTACTAGTATAAAATAAATAAATATTTCAGTATATATACCATAGTTTGTAGACACTATAACTTACGTGCAAACCAATCAGTGAACACTTATTGGGATTTTTTATACCAAAAATGCAGGCTAAAAATTGGAGAATTCAAGAAATTCGATTTTTTCATATTATTTCTTGGAGATGTTTTATAGCAGAAAGTAAAATATAATTTTTTTTTTCAAAATGTTTGGTCTTTTTTTTTTTTATATCTCAAAAAAATAAAAACCCAGTGGTAATCAAATACCACCAAAAGAAAGCTCTATTTGTGTGAAAAAAAATGATATGGATTAATTTGGGCACAGTGTTGCATGACTGCTCAATTATCAGTTAAAGTTACTCATTGCTGTATAGCAATAAATGGCCTGGTCAGGAAGATGGTAAAATCTTTTGGAGGGCAAGTGGTCAAAGTAATTTCTTGACAAAATTAAGCATGGAGACATGGATGAATGGGTGAGTTTGCTTTGATCATTAAAAATGAATTAAATAGTGTTTTCAGTTTGTGATGCTCAGATACACTTTAGTTCCACTTTAGCTCCTCCGATGGTTCTGTAGTGCCATATGTACCAGCAGAAGGAACCATAAAACTGAAGGGGGGAACAACTGTTTGACTCATCTGATGGTCCTGTCATGTCATACAGTCCTGTAGGGTCAGTGGAAGGAACCACAGCGACTTGGGGAGGAGAGCAAGCATTCAACTCATCTGACAGTCCTGTAATGACATATGAGCCAAAGGAAGGAACCACAGTGGCTGGAAGGGAGGGGGGAGTATTCAACTCAGCTGACAATCTTGTAGTGAAATACGAGTCAGCAAGAGGAACCACATTGGAGGGAAAGCAGGTATTTGACTCACCCAACAGCCTAATACTTTCAATGGTTAGGGCAAAGAAATGTGTTGGCTAAACAGGTCACCGGAAAGGCAATTATATAATTCTTTAGTTACAAGTAGACTTGCTGTTTTTTAACATTTACAGACTGGTATAGTCTTCCTGTAGTGACTATCTCTATACCAAGGAGCAAGTTAGCATCCCTGCTGAACAAATGCAAATATAAATAAAGTAAATTAAAAAATCATTGTTATACGTTCTTGTGTCTAGTGTAGCTGCTTGAACCTGCAGTCCTTATTCTTCATTTCCACATCCCAGCTACACATTTTCAACCAATCAGAGAGCAGGCTGTGAATGTGAAGCTTTCTCAACAAGAGAGAGAGCTAGCAGAAGTAGCCAAGGGTGCATCAAAAGGTAAATGAACAGAAAACCCAAACTCATAGCTTGTAACCTCTAGACACCCTTCTATTAAAGTGATATTAAAGCTTTGTTTTGTTTTTTTCTTTTACAAAAACAAACATGTCATACTTAGCTGCTCTGTGCAATGGTTTTGCACAGAGCAGCCCTGATCCTCTTCTTCTTAAGTCCCATGCCTGTGCTCCTGGCCCCTCCCCCTTCACCAGTGCCCCCAATAGCAAGCCACTTGCTATGGAGGGCACTGGTGCGTGCTCGTTCCTAAACCCTGCTCCAAGCATCCATAAGACACATAGATCTGTGGCTCAGCCCCCCCCCTCTCTCCTTATTGGATCACTGGCTGTGATTGACAGCAGTGGCAGCCTATGGCTGCTGCTGCTGTGTCTCAGCCAATGAAGAGAGAGAGACCCTGGACAACTGAGGCTCCCATGAACATCACTGGATCGAGAGGGGGCTCAGGTGAGTATAAGGGGAGCTGTGGGGGGAGCAGCACACAGGAGGTTTTTTAACTTCATGTATAGAATGTATGAAAGTAAAAACCTTTATCCTTTACAACCACTTTAAGGTGTCTGGAGTTC
The DNA here is from genome assembly GCF_062004578.1 of Staurois parvus. NCBI lineage: Eukaryota > Metazoa > Chordata > Amphibia > Anura > Ranidae > Staurois > Staurois parvus. Next base: position 4,243,906 of record NW_028318523.1, read on the forward strand.
ACACAAGACCTCCTCTCGCAATTATCAGCCACACTACAGGTTATTTCTTTAGAGACTGACAAATATGTTGTTGGACATGAAATGGAAAATGTAAAGTGTTACTAAACCCACAACAGTAAAATCAGTCTGTATATGCATTAAAACATGCTTGGTATACTCACTGTGGAACCTAAGGGGTTAATCATCTGCATTGTGTAAAAACGCTGTTTGATCCTGTCTTCTCTGATCCTCCCCTTCTTCTACTGTACCCAATCCATCTGCTGATAGACCAGAGCATTGGGGGCAAGCTGCACATGCTCAATTTGGTGTGTATAGCAAGATTTTTTTTTTCTGTGGAGAATACATGTGATTAGCACAGGGCCAATCAGCAATGTCTAGACAGAGGGTCAGGGGTCCTGCAGCCTCATAGGACAGTCTGGGGAGAATGAAAACTCCTCCTACAAGCTTTAACTAGTGCTCTGCTGACCACTGATAGAAGTCACAAGAGTGCTATATACTGCTGATGAGAAAAGGTATTTAGCAGTTTATATTTAATAAAATACTTGCATTCCATGTTCTGTGTACTGTGGGAGACCGGATATAGTGAATGCAGGGTCTGGGGAGACCGGATATAGGGAATGCAGGGTCCGGGGAGATCAGATATAGTGAATGCGGGGTCCAGGGAGACCAGATATAGTGAATGCAGGGTCCGGGGAGACCAGATATAGTGAGTGCAGGGTCCGGGGAGACCAGATATGGTGAATGCAGGGTCCTGGGAGACCAGATATAGTGAGTGCAGGGTCCGGGGAGACCAGATATAGTGAGTGCAGGGTCCGAGGAGACCAGATATGGTGAGTGCAGGGTCCTGGGAGACCAGATATAATGAGTGCAGGGTCTGGGGAGACCAGATATAGTGAATGCAGTGTCCATGGAGACCAGATATAGTGAATGCAGGGTCCTGGGTTTAGTAACACTTTAATAACGCCAGCGAAGGACAGCATTGATGGTAGAATGTGTCTGTCATATGACCAATCCTATGGGCAAATCTGTGAACTACAGCTGAGAAGGGTTAGTATTGGGTGGCCAGTTGGCCTTTGTTTTAAGTACATCTAAACCCAAGAAGAAGGATTTCATTTATTAAAACTTACCAGTTTTAATTTTTCAGGCTTAATATATTTTCTGAGGTGATTGTAGTCGTATTAGTGCACTTGCTATCTCCCCAGAGATTGCCTTATTAAATTTCTGCTAAAACAGCAGTGCTAATACACCAAAGGGTTGATTTACTAAAGCTGAAGAGTGCAAAATCTGGTGCAGCTCTGTATATAAACCCAATCAGCTTCCAGTTTAGTTTGTGAAAGCTTAATTGAACAAGCTGACAGAAGATGCTGATTGACTACCAATCACAGTTGGATCTGATTTTGCACTCTCCAGCTTTAAGGTGGGAATACACGATTAGAAAATCGACCAATCGTTCATCCGACGGCCGAGAGGCGTTCGTTCATTGGTCAATATCGTGGCCCACATTAACCAATCTAAAAAAATCGTTCATTGGACAATATGTAGTGTTGACGTCTTCCGTACAAGTGGAAGTGATGCGGTGTGTGTGTGACTTTGTAGCCACGCCCTTCCGGCCAGAACGAGCGATATACACAACGATTACCAGCAATGAGTATAATATCGTTTATTACATGACCTATATACATAAATAGTGATACATAAAATATAATCTGCAGAATTCTGGTTTCATCATCTCATTAGGCCAATCTACTTTTAACATTTGGATTTTTCGTTTGTGTTTACGAAGATTCCTTGGACATAAACATCCGGGTCATCTTCTATTTCCGCTCATGCGTGATAGCACTTGATAGATTCCGTACGACCGTTGTACCACCGCATAGAAAATTGGTTGTTCGTATGCGAAACGACAACATTTTTCACTGTTGTTCACCTGGATTTTTTCGTTCACAATATCATTATTGGTTAAAACATCCTGCTCATCAATGAAGAGAAAATTGTGGATGAGCAGTGGTTTCGTGAAATTTTTCGGAAGATTTTCTTACCGTGTGTACAGGGCATTAGTAAATCAACTGTTTTGTGTATTTGTACTGCTTGGACCTTAAAGAAGGGGGTACACCCTAAAAAGCTTGTCCTGAAAATTTGGAACTTAATGCGATTAAAAAAAGTATTACGGACAGTGCTCAATTTTTTTTTCCGCAAGTACAAAAATACCTGCTAATCTTTTTAGAATCCAATGTGCTTGTAATTTTCTGTGCACTGAACTGAAAAGTCATACAATGTCATCAGCTCCTACCAGTTTTCTTCTGTGAACTACAGAACAATTCCTCCTTATGTTATGTAGATAGATGAGGGTATTTGTAGCCACATTAGGAGGACAACCTAGGATGACAATGCAGCTCATCTATAGATATCGTAGAGTAAGCGAGCATTACCACTCTAGGACAGGAAATGTATTCTTTGTAGAAACATCAGGTGAAAATAAAAGGAAAAAGGAAGCTGAAAAAACTAATGCAACCACCACATCTTAAATTTAAATTTATTTTATCGAAAAATTATCCACCTTAGACATTCATAGATCCTTAAAGTATAAATAATTACACCCCCTCCGCGCTATGCACCAATCTCTAAAGTGTTAATGGTAATCCAATTAATATTGCTAAACTATATGTATAATCAATACTCAGTGCTAAATAATCCATTAACACAAATACAAATACTAGATCCTCTTGAAGAAATTTCCCTAGAAACAGAACACGTAGTAGCACGACAGTAAGGTGCTAAAGCAACCCAGTGCTGGAAATCAGAAGGTGGAGTGGCTGGCAACTGATCGAGGTGCAGTGCAGTAGCAAGGGTTGCCCACTCAACATTGGCAGTGTGTTTACATATGCACTTTTTGCAATGCTGTCCTGTGTGAGTATTTTACTGAATTTTAATAAACATTAGGTTAAAACGTATTACTCCATATGAGGCTCTCTTTTTCATGGTGGGCCTCACCAGATTGGGATTCTAAAGCAAGACCGTATATAGACTCAGGAGGCTATGCTTCTGGAAGCAGTGTTTGAGCTCATGTGCCTTCCTTGACTACCCTTCGATCCAATCCACCTAAACAGAAGAGGACGGATCCCCTTCTGACTCAGTGGTAGGTGGGGGTAAATGGACAAAAGTCTGTTTATACCTGCTTGTCCATAGGAATGCATGAACTTTCTAATCAGGTCCATCTGAAATACTGACGGGCGGACCTGATCAGATCGCACACACGAAAGGGGCCTAAATGGACACTTTGTTTATGTATGCACATTTCGGTTCAGTTATTTACTAACAAATAATTACATTTTGCTTGCTATAATTCAATATGTTTTTGGGTGTTTCACGGACATTAGAATTTGGTTTATACAGTCATGACCAAAAAATATTGGCACTCCTGCATTTCTCCCAGATAATATACCACTTCACCCAGAAAATTGTTGCAATTACAAATGTTTAAGCATTCTCATGTTTATTTCTTTTGTTTGTATTGGTATGACACAAAAAAGTGGAGAAACAATGAGCCAAATCTGACACATTCCATGCAAAACCCCAGAAATGGACTGAACAACATTATTGGCACCCTCAATCTAATATTTGGTAGCACACCCCTTGGAAAAAATAACTGAAATCAAATGCTTCCTGTAACCATCAATGAGTTTCTTCCACCTCTCTACTGGAATTTTGGATCACTCTTCTTTTGCCAACTGCTCCAGGTCTTTCAGATTGAAAGGGTTCCTTTTCCCAACTTCTGTTTTTTTTAGATCTCTCCACAGGTGCTCTAGAAGATTGAGATCTAGACTCATTGGTGGCCAGTTCAGTACTCTCCAGCACTTTGTCTGAAACCATTTCTGGGTACTTTTTGATGTGTGCTTTGGGTCATTGTCCTGCTGTAAGACCCATGACTTCTGATGGAGACCCAACTTTCTGACACCGGGCCCTACATTGCACCCCAGAATTCTTTGGTAGTCTTCAGATTTCATAATGCCATGCACGCAGTCAAGACATCGGGGGGTTTATTTACTAAAGCTGGAGAGTGCAAAATCAGACTCACTTCTGCATAGAAACCAATCAGCTTCCAGGTTTCATTGCCAAAGCTTCATTGCACAAGCTGAGGTTAGAAGCTGATTGGTTTCTATGCAGAAGGGAGTCTGATTTTGGACTCTCCAGCTTTAGTAAATAAACCCCCCAGTGTCTGAAGCAGCAAGGCAACCCCAAAACATCAGTAAACCTCCACCATGTTTGACTGTATTATTTTCTTTAAAGGCCTCATTTATATTTCTGATGATTTATATTTTAGTAGAATGATGGGCTTTACCAAAAAAAGCTGTACTTTTGTTTTGTCTGTCCACAGCACATTCTTCCAAAATGATTTTGGCTTCCTCGGGTAAGTGTTGGCAAACTCCAATCTGGCTTTTTTATGTTTCTGTGTCAGCAGTGGGGTCCTCCTGGGTCTCCTACCATAGCGTCCCTTTTCATTCAGATGGTAACATATAGTGCAAGCTGACACAGTTGTACCCTGGGCCTGAAGGTCAGCTTGAATTTGTCTGGAAGTTGATCGAGGTTCTTTTTTCACCATTCTAACAATCGTTCCTTGCAATCTTTGATCAAGTTTTTTCTCTTTCGGCCACGTCAAGAGAGATTAGTTTCAGTGCCATGGGCTGTAAACTTCTTGACAATGTTGCACATAGCGGACACAGGAACATTAGGATCTGTTAATTGATACAGGTGAGTTTAATTACAAATTACAGGAGTATCATAAACCTGTAATACAATTATTTCTTACAATTTTGAGAAGGTGCCAATAATTTTGTCCAGTCCAATTTTGGGGTTTTGCATGGAATGTGTCAGATTTGGCTTTTTGTTTCTCCACTTTTTTGTGTCATACCAATACAAACAAAAGAAATAAACACGAGAATGCCTAAAAATTTGTAATTGCAATACTTTCAGAGTGAAGTAGTTCATTATCTGACAGAAATGCAGGGGTGCCAATATTTTTGGTCATGACTGTAGTATTGATTTATTTATATTATTTATTTTTTTAGTGGGATGAGCACATATTTATTTGGGTTACAATGAAGTGTGTTGGAAACTCTTAGCACTGGGCTTAAGTGGTTTTCAACTTCATTAGCATTTGTTTTGATGTTTAAAGCTTTTGACCTTCCTGAAAAATTCAGAAAAATCACTAGAAAAAGCTGAAACCATAAATTCATGAAAATGTAAAGATTTTTTTCAGCATCCTAGACTTTATCGTTTACATACCTCTCTATATTTCCTATATTGTCCTATTGATTTCTTAGAATGAATAAAATGCGTAGCATAGAGCAAACAGTTTTGAGACCTCTTATATTCCATAGTGAAGGTCTTCCCAGCTATAACACAGACAATATTTGATTTCAAATTATCCTCCTATAATTATTTATCTCAATAGAAATCCACATTGTTTACAATTCAGGGTCAGAGAGGTGCCCTTGTGGACAGATATAGCTTCATTTACACGGTGTCAAGCACTTAAAATGAGTTTGTATGACCAACTGCACAATAACCATTGAACTGTGAAGGCCAGCGGCTGATGACATTCCAGGCATTTTGTAAAGATATATCATATTGTTCTCACATTTCTATTGTCTTCTTGCATTGTCAAGAAAGTTCCAAAGTTTGAATTCTTAGTGTAAAATAAAATATGGAATGTAGCACCTTGGAGATTAGAGACATCTTTTGTGTTTATCTTATTTCTATATAAAAAGTCTAATTTCTTTTCACCATTAATGCATACACATAAAATATTAACATACCACTGTCTAAATGGTCTAATAATCTGTTGTATTGTATGCAACATTCCTAGATTGTAAGCTCGTAAGAGTAGGGCCCTCTTACCCCTCGTACGTTGTTTGTTGTTGTTGTACTGTGCCATGTATTGTCCCCCCTATTGTACAGCGCTGAGCAAACCCTTTGGCGCTATATAAACTCGTAGTAATAATAATAATAATAATAGACGTTACCACTGCGACTAAAATACAAAATATAACATTTAATAATCTTTCAGTATGGCAAGCTTCAATATCATACTTCTTTGTGATGAATACTGTATATAGGTTTAAATAAAAAAGATTTCTTCTATATCAAAAGAAATGTAATTATATATTTGTAAAAAAAAATGTAAATGGACCTATACTTAAATGTTAATAAAGCTATGTAAATATTGAAGCAACTGCTCTTTAGGGAGCATAATGGAGAACGTAATCTGAAATATTGAGATTGACCCAACAGTGGGTGGATGTATAAGATGGTTGTGGAAGTACTACATTGTATGTATAGCCAAAACTTTGTTTTGTGTTTTGTAATTTGTATAGAGAAAGAAGAGATGACACTCCTAGCTGGTTATTGTTTGCTTAGGGTGTCCTACTTGGGGGTTTTTCTGCACCTCCTGTCTTGGAAACTTAACATGAGGTGTGAGGGAATCTTTTCAAAGGGAGGAGAATTCTCCTCTTAGAAAGTTGTCACCAGAACATTTTCCCCCATTGGAAAATTTCCCCTCATCTCTTGCTCTCATGACAGCTTCAAATTCAGGATTTAAACTTACTTTCTGCCACTGGCAACAAGTAGTGTTGAGCTTTGGTTCTGCCCAAACAGGGTTTGATCTGAACCCAGAAGTTAGCTTTCATTGCTGAGCCAATGAGCTGGGGGTGGGAGATCCCCATCCCTTTGCATACATGCATGGTGGGGCAGGGAACTTGCATCTCATTGACCTAGCAATGACAGCTAAATTTCCTAGGTTTGGAAGAACTTGGATCTGGACTAAACCCAAACTCATCACTAGTCATCATTAGGGACACAGACTACAATAAAAATTGGTAGAAGGTATAACTTCTCATCATTCTATCAAAAAAAAAAAACAGTTTTTGATTTAGATATAGTTTTAGACTCAAACTTCCTAAGACTGATTTTTGGTAGATGCTGAGTAATTACAGTATATGAAATACATTTTCATATATCTTTTGGGGATCCATGTGACAAGATTCTACAATTCGTGGCCTGCTACTTTAGCCATTACAAAGGGTCTCTATACACCTTGTTGAATCTCTAACATATTTCAAACTATGCAGAATGCCAAATGAGGAGTAGGAAAAGTCAAAGGCGGGCGGTCAAGGAGAGTGTGATTGAAGCCAAGAATTGACTTCTTGCTTTTGGTGTCTCTAAGGAATAGAGCAAGGAAGCCAGGTGAGAAGTAAACTTGCCAGACCCAACTTCAAATTTATTATCACCTTTTGCTGGATTGACCCTAGAACATGAATGAACCATTGTACAACACTTTATTTGCATATGTGTACCTCCAAGTGTGAACTGCACTTAAAGTAAGGGACTTAAAACCACAAACTTTTACACATTATAGGGAGTTTTTATCCTAAACTTATACGTGTATGGACGCCCTACAGAAGAGACCTTGGAACAACAGAAATAATGGCGAAATGAGAGTCAGATGAGTATTTTATAGTGTATCAGTGCAGTATTTCTTGATTAACTCTAACTACTGGAAAAGGAGAACTTCATCAGGAGCAGTCAGCTCGCCTCTAGTTGAGGCTTTTAGGGTATATTGGTCATTTTACTAGCGTATATGTCCAGGGAGACCATACAGGGGAGACCTTGGAGCAACAGAGATAATGACCTTTAAATGAGAGTCACATGGTTATTTTATAAAGCATACTGTATCAGTGCTCACCTCTAGTAGAGGCTTTTGGGCTACATGGGCCATTTTACTAGCGTATATGTCCAGGGAGACCCTATAGGGGAATCCTTAGAGAAACAGAGATAATTACTATTAAATGAGAGTTGTATGGTTATAAAACATCTCAGTGCAATATTTCTAGATCAACTCAAACAAGTGAAGAAAAAGAACTTTGTTAGGAGCTGTCAGCTTGCCTCTAGTAGAGGCTTTTAGGCTACTTGGGCCATTTTACTAGCTTATATGTCCAGGGAGACCCTCCAGGGGAGACCTTGGAGTAACAGAGATAATTGCCATTAAATGAGAGTCATACAGTTATTTTATAAAGCAGTGATTCTCAACCTTTTTTCAGTCAAGGCACCCTTAACAATTATACACAGTCCCGAGGCACCCTTTAAAATTACGGCAAATCTTGAGGCACCCCATTCTAAATGTGAAAAGTTTTATATAAATGCAGTAACGACCACATATGTAGGACACCCAATATTAAAAGTTTCTTCCAAAGCAAATACACTTTTGCACACTGGTACTGAGTAGTATTCCATTGTTTCTCTTCTCCTTCAGTTTTTCTCCATCAGTGGGAAAACTACGATGCTGTGCAGGCAACCAACATCCTCCTTATCAACTGATAATATCACTGGTTGTCAGGACGCTGGCAGCTAGAAGGTCATAATGGTGCACAATGAAAACTTGTGGCCAGGGGCGGACTGACAACTCATGGGGCCCCCGGGCAATAGGGGATCATGGGGCCCCTGTGTCCTTCCCAAACTCAAAAAAGCCTATGAAAAAGGTACCAGGGGCATCTCATGGGGCCCCCTACTGACCCCAGGCCCTCGGGCAGTTCCAAATGGTCAGTCTGCCCCTGCTTGTGGCTTTGTGTAACTAAAAGGCAGGCTTGTATACACGTTTTGGGCAATTTTTAGACATTTTGCCAAGGCACCCCTGAAGAAACCTCAAGGTACCCTGGTTGAGAAAGGCTGTTATAAAGCATCCCAGTGCAATATTTCTAGATTAACTCAAACAAGCGGAAAAAAAGAAGTTCATCAGGAGTTATCAGCTCACTTCTAGTAGAGGCTTATAGGCTACGTGGGCCATTTCCTAGCTCATTCACGTCACACTTAGAATACAGTATTTGCTATACAGATGGAGTATATGGCTCCCAATGGTGTCAGCTACACATATACAAGGAATAGCGTTCAATCATATAAAATTAGAGCAATATGTACTACTCATTTAGTGTGAACAATGGGCAGCTAGTTTTTGTAGCTGTTTAGCAACTGATCAATAGTGTCAGGTGGAAGAAGATTGAACATTTTTTCTGTAAGACATTTTATGTTTGCCTGTACAATTCTGGAAATGCTAACAAGTAGATCACAGTGACCTCTGCCCTGCCCCCACCACTGGTACTCCACACCCAATGGTTTACATTTCCTTCCCCATTACCACAGGGCAGACCCCTGCAGCTCACACTAATCTTGGGTGCTACATTCCAAGCACATGCATTCACACAGACTCCTTTCACCAAGGCCGTCTGCATGCCAGAGGATTTTTAGTAAGGAGATTACAAAGACAGTGACACTTCAAAAACCTGTATAAACATCAGCAAACAGAGCAAGACTTCCAGGATTATTTAGCAGTAGAGTAAATGAAAGTACAATATAGCGATTTGTTCATTGGTCAATTTAAATTGCACAACCTGACTATGTAATGGTGGAGATTAATTAAATTTGCACACCATTAAAACTTTCTCTGTTGCTCTGTTACAGTGGAACTGTTGTGAATAAACATTGAAATATGCAATAACCAGGGGCGGACTGACAACTCATGGGGCCCCCGGGCAATAGGGGATCATGGGGCCCCTGTGTCCTTGCCCAAACTCAAAAAAGCCTATGAAAAAGGTACCAGGGGCATCTCATCGGGCCCCCTACTGACCCCGGGCCCTCGGGCAGTGCCCGAGTTTCCAAATGGTCAGTCCGCCCCTGGCAATAACAGTATAATTAAAAACAATAAACTACAATTATCATTAAAGTGCCACTAAAGGCAAATGTTTTTCTTTTTCTTTTGGATTTTTTTTTTTGCCCTCTGTGTCCCATTGTGGAGATTTCCCTTCACTTCCTGTCCAAAACAGGAAGAAAGTGAAGGAATCCTCGGTTGTCACCAGGGTCACCAGAACTAGTGTCCCAATTAGAAGATTTCCCCTCTATTACTGTTCTGAGGACAACCCAAAATGTGGAATTTTCTTTTACTATCACTTCCGATGATAACGGTAAACAGAACAAGTAAAGAGTGTGAATCTCCTTAAGGAGGGCACAGACAGCAATAAAAACTGACAACAGTTCTAATCCCCCTCCACACTGTTCAAAACTAAAGAAATGTTTTTCTTTTTAGTGACACTTTAAATACAATCTTTTAGTTCCAGTGTAGAGGATGAGAAGAGGAATTTTGGAGAATAATGTGATGGCATTTAAAAATAAATGCAGGGCCTAGATAATGCCAGAACAAAGATGACATGATCCTTCTGGAGAGGAAAACAGATAAAGACCTTGTCTGGGGATATTGTGATTTTTCTGAGAAGTAGTAAATACCTGGAAGTGTTACACTTACACATTACTTAGCATGTATGAACTAAAAGCGATAGTAAAGGTTCTTTTTTTTTTGTAAAATAAAAAAACATGCCTATACTTACCTGCTCTGTGAAGTGGTTTTGCACAAAGCAGCCAAGATCCTACTCTTCTCAGGTCCCCCTTAGGCTCTCCTGGCTCATCCTTTCTGTCAGGTGCCCCCATAGCAAGTAGCTTGCTATGGGGGCACCTGCCACTCCATGTGTCCATTCACACATAGAGCCGCAGCTTGGCTCTGCCCCCCTTCCTCCTCATTGATTAACTGGCTGTGATTGACAGCAGCGGGAGCCAATGGATCCTGCATGCTATCTCAACCAATGAGGAGGCAGAGACCCGAGACAGCCAAGGCTGTTGTGTGCATCACTGGATCTTGAAGGGGCTCAGGTAAGTATTGAGGGGGCTGGGGGCACTGCTGCACTCATAAGGTTTTTTACTTTCATGCATAAAATGTATGAAGGTAAAACTCCCTGAGCCTTTACAACGCTTTAAGGTTGAAAAACCAGGGCTCCAGCACTGAATGTATGTAATGGCAAGGGGTGATGTGGTGTGCTGGAGGGTCTATTATTGCTGGCTGCCTGGGGTATCTATAATTGTTGGGGGTCTTATGTTGTTGGAAGGGATCTCCTGTTGAGGGAGGTGTCTATTGTTGCTGGCTGCTAGAGGGAATATTGAGGCTGGTTGATGAGAGATCTATTGCTGCTGATGAGAACTATTGTTGCTTTGGTAGATCTATTGTTACTGGGAAGTATTTTGTTATGGAGGAGTCTATTGTTGATGGGGGATCTATTGTTGCTGGCTGCAAGGAATCTACTGTATTTTGCTGTTTTTCTTGTTATCACTAACAGATGATGCTGGATGTACTCTAGCCAGGAAATAAGGCGGGCTCTAAATGACTTGTTACAGCTTACAATGAACACTGTGAGAAGCTCACAGTGTGCAGTGAAATATGAGAAGCCAATTTCAGTACAGGAGAGGAGTCAGTACAACTGTGCACAACGGAAGGGATCAATTTCAACAAGAAAGGATATATCTGATGTTAAGTTTTCTTTAATGGGTCTCTATGAGATCTGTGCAAACTATTGATGACCAATGAAAGTAAAAATTTCAAGGTAATGAACCGAAATAAAAGATCATATGCAATGTAACATAAACACATATCAATTTTACCTTAAATGTATGTATTGCCAACACTTTGGATAGTTTTGGATATATTAGAAAATGGGTATAACCTGTTTTAGAGACCACTGTCACTGAGACAGAATATTAAGGAAAATCCATTATTTTAGAGTTGATACCAGAACAAGAGGCGAGAGAAATCTTCCAATAGGGGCACCTGTTCCTGTGGAACCTGATGTGTGTTTGATGGCACTGGAAAGATAAAAATGAAAGTTGGTTCCAATAGATCTAATGTAGAGTGATTTTTCCTTCAAAGAAGCAGATCCGTGATTGAAATGTAGTATGGGTGAACCCTGTTCTGGTCCTAGGTATCTATTTCTCTGAGAGCAACAAAGGAAGCACCAGCCAAAACCAAATACTTGGATGTGTGTGGAGGAGGGCCTGGTACAAAAAGTTATTCTCACTTGAAGCACTTTTGAAGTTTTGGACTTTTTTGAAACATTTAATGGTTAAAAGCATCAAATACAGCCAATGCATTTCAGAGGTAAAAAGCCTCCACTTTCTCCAGGGCTACCGTCTTCTGATAGCATTAAAGGCAGCCAGACATTAGCCCTCATGAAATGGGAGGCTTATTTCCCCCAAAATGTTTTTGCAGGCAGAGGACAAAGGACTAGTCACCAATACTTCCCATGGTCTCTGCAGCTGACTTACCATGCCTTGTTCTGCACTGTGTTTCTATGTGGAGCTGGCCTTTTCAGTAGAGAAGCTGGGGGGGGCTCCTCTCCTGATCACTGGTGATCTGATGACTGATGAGGGAATCATCAAGCAGCAGCAGAAGAATGGAGGAAACACAGATCAACAGAATTAATAAAGCAGAAGCAGGGAGATCTTTGCACTGCAGGCCCTCAGAAACGAGAACATTGAGACTAGCAGTCATAGGCAAGGTGTCTTGGATGATCTTGCACTGGAGATACACTCACCATTACACCTTGCTAGTGCCAAGAAAATATCTCGCACACCATTACACCACCAGCATGAACAGTTGATACAAGGCAGCATGGATCCATGCTTTTATGTTGTTTATGTCAAATTCTGACCCTACCATCTGAATGTCACAGCAAAAAGTTCGCCCATTCTCCTCTGACCTCTGACATCAACAAGGCATTTTCGTCCTTACAACTGCCGCTCACTGGATATTTTCTCTTTTTTTGGACCATTTTCTGTAAACCTCAGAGATTGTTGTGCATGAAAATCCAAGTAGATCAGCAGTTTTTTAAATACTCAAACCAACAACTATGCCAAGGGCAAAGTCACTTAAATCCCCTCTCTTCCCCATTCTGATGTTTGGTTAGAACTTCAGCAAGTCGTCTTCACCACGTCTACATACTTAAATGCATTGAGTTGCTGCCATTTGATTGGCTGATTAGCAATTTGTGTTACCAAGCAAATATATAGGTGTACCTTATAAAGTGGCCAGTGAGTGTACATCTAAAGGCTCACAGCATAGGAAATTCACTGCTATATTTCAGGAGGAATTCAAGGCAAAATATATACTTTTCAGGGTACTGCTTAGACACAATTAAAGTGATTGTAAAGGTTTAGGTTTTTTATTAAATAACAAACATGTCAGACTTACCTGCAATGGTTTAGCACAGAGCAACCCTGATCCTCCTGTTCTGGGGTGCCCCAACAGTGGTCCTGGCTCCTTCCCCCAAGTACCCCCATAGTAAGCCATTTGCTATGGGGGCACTTGTGTGTACTCACTCCCAAGCTGCCTCTGTGTGTCCATAGACACACAGAGTACAGTTTGGCCCCTCCCCCGCTCCCTCCTCACAGGCAGTGATTGACAGCAGCAGGAGCCAATAAGGAGGAAAAGAAAGAGCAGCAATGCTGCTATCATGCCCAGTACTGGATCAATATCGGGCTTAGGTAAGCATTGGGGGGCTTCACTTTAACCGTTATAACCACTTTAAACTAAAACCTAAAACAAGGATTAGATTTTTTTGCCATCTGTGTCCGTTGTATAGATTTCCCTTTACTTCCTAGCCAAAACAGTAAGTGAGAAGAAATTCCGGGTAGTCACCAGGGTCTCTAGAACTGGTGTCCCCATTGGAAGATTTCAACCCCTATTCCTGTTCTGGTGACAACTCAAAATTGGGATTTCCTTTCACTTTCATTCTCAGTGACACCGGTCACCATTACGAATAGAGAGGGTGATTCTCACTACTGGGGGCGCAGACAGCATTAAGATCCTGACAGGTGTTCTAATCTCTCTCCACTTTATCCAAAACAAGGAAAAAAACTTTTGGCTGCAGTTGCACTTTAACATTTCTAGATATTCACTAAAAGATAGTAAATATTTTATAAATTCAAGTCAACATAGTTGTAATATTACCTGGCCAGCTCCATCTGTTCATTATATAATTTGACTCATCCTCCTTTTTTAGTAGTTTAAAAAAAAATCCACCTTTTGCTCATCCTAAAAAAAAACAAAATGCGAAAACAAAAAACCATAATGTGAATGAAACCAAAAGAAAGATTTACAATTAAATCAGCCTCCATGTTAATTCCTTTGTTTAATTTAGTTTTTTGTATTATTCTTCAAACACTTCATACATAAAACTCTTCTTATTTTTCTGCAAAATTGTTGGTGAAATTCCAAAGCTATTATGTTTTTCAGATATGTCAGGAGTTGATTTGTCAAGCTCGTTTACAGATGACGTATCAACTTATCTCACATGAATGAACCTTTAGAAAAGGCCAGAACTGACGCTAGGCCAAACCGGCAGCAGCGAATACTCCAACACGGGGTCAGCTTGTTGGACAGCTTCCTGAAAAAAGAGAAAGAAATGTCTTCAACTTTAGTGGGAGGGTTGGCAATTCCAGACTGAATAGATCTGGTTTACCTCTGGGACTTCCTCCTTCTTTTCCTCCATTTTTATTTTGCCATAGGGTTAATAGCTATTCCGTGCAGGGTCATGGAAGACATCTGTGGCTCAGATAATATGCTTACCGTGATTACCACACATAATTGACTGACCTTCCCTCATTCTCTTCCTGCCGCAGGCCACGACTGATAGGCAGAGATGCTCATGAAGAGTTTATTTTCCATCATAGTCTATTGTGCTACTGAGCAAACATTTTAGTAAACCCTTTGAATGGATCACCTTTTCAAGCTCTGTCTTAATGGGAAGACTGTGACCAATCTCATGATATGGGGCTTATGGGAAATTTCATGTACGTTGTACGCTGTAGGCAGGAAGGATATAGCGGTTTGCTCTACGATTTAGCTTTGCGCATAACCAATTTCTTTCATAGACTATGCTGATTTAAATTAATAAAAAAAAAAAGAATGAGCTCCTGATCAAAACTTTAATTTAAAAAAGTCCAAACTTAAAGTATACCAGACAATGCAACAATCACTGGTTAGTGTACCTATTAGGTTATGTCTACTTGGCATATCTTTGTGTTTAGTATGAGTTCCATAAGTCAATGGGGTTCATTTACTAAAGCTGGAGAGTTCAAAATCTGGTACAGCTGTGCCTGGTAGCCAATCAGCTTCTAACTTCAGCTTGTTCAAAGAAACTTTGATAATAAAACCTGCAAGCTGATTGGTTTCTATGCAGAGCTGCAACAGCTTGTACATCCCAGTTTTAGCGAATCAATGCCCATGTGTTTTTGTTTAAAACTGCAGCATCCAATTTGATGTTAAAGTGTTAAAGTCCATTTCCACAGTGTTTTTATTGCACCCCCCCCCCTCCCAGTTTAAAACAAACATTTACCAAGCATTTTATTGTAAAAGCCCATCTCCACTGTTTTTTAACAAACCCCCACCACTCCAGTATAAAACAAACAATACCCTCTGTTCACTGCAACACTGTCCTCCCAGGTCTTCTTTGTGGTCCAGTTCTAGTTTTCTGACAGGCTGAATAACATCTCCATAAGGGAGACCCATCAATATACTCTGGGCTCACTGGAGAATGCTGCAGGGAACAGCATTCTTGTAACTCGGGGTTATTGACCCTTTTGGGTTGTCCTGCCCATTTGGCAGGAGGGTATTGTCTAGCCTATTTAGTAGGGGAAGATGGTGAATTGACAATTTGAGAGAAAAAAGAAGATATAGAGGTTTACAACAGGGAGTGCACCTCCTCAGTGGAAATCTTGTAGCAAACCTTGAAGCCCTTTGAAGCATGGCAGTAGCCATGGCATGGTATGTGTAAGAGCACCATAGCACCCTTACTTCACACCATGCATGGAACATAATGCTTATGTACTTTAAAGTTGGGTTTGGATGTATATTCTTTCCAGAAACTGTATACTACCAATTATTTGGAATGTCAATGTAGAATCTATATGGACTGTATTATGGAGCATTGTACTAATTTTTTGTAACCTGTTGAGAAAAACTCTTTGGTAAAGAAGTTCAAGAAATTAAATTTCATCTTTGCTTAATGTTAAGTATACAGTTGTGTTCAAAATAATAGCAGTTTGTTGAAAAAAGTGAATAAAGCTCAAAATCCTTCTAATAGCTTTTATTTCCATACACACAAATGCATCGGAAACACTACACATTCTATTCCAAATCAAAACATGAAGAAAAATATATCAAATTTGTGTTGTTCCTCTAAAAAAATTGAAGAAAAGTGAATATTAGACTGTTCAAAAAAATAGCAGTGTTTGTATTCTTCTTTACAAACTCAAACATTCACTATATAAACTGAAAAATGTTTGAAGATTTTGCTTTCCTTTGAATCACTTCATGAATATTTGGTTGTAGTCGCACTGTTTCTGAGAAGTGCTGTACATCTATGTTGCATGGAGTCACCCAACTTCTGGCCCCTGTGAACAGGTATTCCAGCCCAGGATGATTGGACTACATTCCACAGTTCTTCTCTATTTCTTGGTTTTGCCTCAGAAACTGCATTTTTGATGTCACCCCACAAGTTTTCTATTGGATTAAGATCCGGGGATTGGACTGGCCACTCCATAACGTCAATCTTGTTAGTCTGGAACCAAGATGTTGCACGTTTACTGGTGTGTTTGGGGTCGTTGTCTTGTTGGAACACCCATTTCAAGGGCATTTCCTCTTCAGCATAAGGCAGCATGACCTCTTCAAGTATTCTGATGTATTCAAACTGATCCATGATCCCTGGTATGCGATAAATAGGCCCAACACCGTAGTATGAGAAACATCCCCATATCATGATGCTTGTGCAACCATGCTTCACTGTCTTCACAGTGTACTGTGGCTTGAATTCAGTGTTTGGGGGTCGTCTGACAAACTGTCTCCGGCCACTAGACCCAAAAAGAACAATCTTACTTTCATCAGTCCACAAAATGTTGCCCCATTTCTCTTTAGGCCAGTCAATGTGCTCTTTGGCAAATTGTAACCTCTTCAGCACATGTCTTTTTTTCAACAGTGGGACTTTGCGGGGGCTTCTTGCAGATAGCTTGGCTTCACATAGGTGTCTTCTAATTGTAACAGTACTCACAGGGAATTTTACACCTTCTTTCATCTTCCTGGAGCTGATTGTTGGCTGAGTCCGCGCTATTTTGGCTATTCTTCTATCCATTCGAATGGTAGTTTTTCACTTTCTTCCACGTCTTTCAGGTTTTGGTTGCCATTTTAAAGCATTTGCGATCATTTTAGCTGAGCAGCCGATCATTTTCTGCACTTCTTTATATGTTTTCCCCTCTCCAATCCACTTTTTAATCAAGGTACGCTGATCTTCTGAACAATGTCTGGAACGACCCATTTTCCTCAGAATTTCAGAGAGAAATGCACTGTAAGCAGCATGTACAACATATGCTGCCTTCCTTCCCTAAATAAGGGCAATAATTACCACCTGTTTTTCAAAGAATGAATGACCTCACTAATAGAACTCCACACTGCTATTATTTTGAACATGCCCCTTTCAATTAGTGATTCAATTACACAGAATCAACAGCATGCATGTCATGACTGTTGGGTCTGTTGGATTTCTATTACTCTACTACACCTGCTAGTAAATTATTTGCCATGTAGAAATATAATTTCTACCAAAAACAGTGATTGATTAGGTTAGTGATGTCTGACTGCTATTATTTTGAACACAACTGTACGTTTCTGACATAGGCAGTCGGATCCCGCAGTAAAGCTTTAGCGAATGCTGTATGATAACTGAACTGATATACTCCGTAGCTCAGCCAGGGTGTATATTCCAAGCCTAGGTGAATAAATCTGTAGCAGCCAATTTGGCATAGAAGTGGTGGCCAGTGGTGATGACAAGGACTAGGCTCTTTAGTTACACCAGTCTCAGATATGGGTAGCTACCTCATACCTGTAACTATAACTATAGGCCTCCGTAGTGTCAAAAAATCCCATCTAGACCAAAGTCCTGAGAAGTGGAACAACAAGTGTCTGTGCTTTAGAACCTGTGGGGCTGGTATGAGGTTTCGGCCTACTGTCTCTGGACAGCTGTTCACCATGTGATAGGTGGGGAAGGGGTGCAGAAATGTGAATGTGTGTGGGAGAACATGAAGATATAATTTGGCTTCAACCTATGCTTTTCCCATGAAGGGCAACTGGTCCATTTATACACACTTTCCCTTTACTCTTTTCAGTCTTTGGAAGTGAAGAATGGAAATCTTCAGTAAGTTTCAAATTAAGTTTTTGGAAGTAACACAAAGATAAAACCTTTTTGCTCCCCATCACATGATTGGCCAATTAACATACATAATACAGTGTAGTGAACTGACCCTTCTGTCAGTTGTTATAAAGTATATGTAAAGCCTTACAATGATCCTCTATTATTTGCTTCTTTTGGACTGTTAAATTTAGAGTTGAAAGTGTTTTGCTAAACCTGCCAAAAATCTTGTGAGCTGAATGTCTCATTGTTTCCAGTTATCCTGTGTGAAATAAAGAATACATTATTATTATACAGGATTTATATAGCGCCAACAGTTTGCTCAGAGCTTTACATTTTAATGGGAGACAATACAGCAATGATACAGTTCAATTCAAAAGGGTTAGAAGGACCCTGCTCTGGGAGCTTACAATCTAATAGGGATGGGCTGGTGGAACAAAAGGTAATAACTGTGGGAGATGAGCTGATGGGGGAAATAGAAGATTTGGTTATTAGCTGAAGGCAGGATAGGCTTCCCTGAAGAGAGAGGTTTTCAGGGATCACCTAAAAGTGGAGAGAGTAGGTGATAGTCAGACAGATTGGGGTAGAGAGTTCCAGAGGATGGGGGAGGTTCTCGAGAAATCCTGAAGATGAGCATGAGAGGAGGAGACAAGGAAGCTATATCTTCCCTACGTATGCATAAAAGTAGAGAGGAAGCTATTCTGCAGTTCTGTCTGGGGGTGACAATGCTGCCTCACCATAGATTTAGTCCTGTGACTGAGCATTTTCACTTTAGTACAAGAAGTGTGTTACTTGCAGATTGGTGTGCTGTAGTCCTGACATGTCTGACTGCTGAAGCTTGCAGAACAATGTTAGAAATGTATGGCCTTTATGTAAGTTGGCTTCAATTCATCTTTAAACCTGAAATTTACCAGAATTATGAATGCTTAAGTGCAAAAATCTTCAAACACCAGAGCAGCAAAATTTGGACATCAAAAAATGAGGACTGAAAAAAAAGACGACTGACGACTGCCACAGCCTTTCACATGTATGAAAAACAATTACTTTAATAACTGACCGGATGGTTTTTCTCTCTTCTCACTCCCTGTGGCCCCTAGTGAGGCAACTAGGCTTCTGCATGAAATACATGGATGATGCATATGGACATCAGACTTTTATGGTAGTTATTCATAATGAAACTTTCCTGATGAAGCAAACTTGATCTATGAAATGTGATGAGATAAGTTCCTCATCACCCCATATAGAATACAAGAGATGGGGTTAACAACATGTAAAATT
Source organism: Staurois parvus (assembly GCF_062004578.1). Classification (NCBI taxonomy): domain Eukaryota; kingdom Metazoa; phylum Chordata; class Amphibia; order Anura; family Ranidae; genus Staurois; species Staurois parvus. Next base: position 4,263,291 of record NW_028318523.1, read on the forward strand.
ATCAGTATGAATAAAATGTATATAGATATAGCTTGAGTAAGATAGTATATGCTTTTATTGCAGTTTTTAACTATATAGTTTTATCATTATCTGTGTTTTTAAGATTAAAATAACACATAACACTACTTTAACAGTATTTACTGTGGGATATGAAATGACTTGATGAGGTATCATTAAAGTCCCTACAAATTTAGGGGTGTGTGATAAAATTATTAGAGATGAGCGAATCGAAGTATCCGAAGTGGAATTCGAGTCGAATATCTGAAAAATTTCGATTCGTGCCGAATCCGAAAAATAGCCTAATTCGGACGCGCGAATCGAAATTTTTCAGAAAATGGCGGCTGACATGTGCGGCGACGGAGCAGGGATGTCTGGGAAGGCGCGCAGACAAGGCGCGCTGACCCATAATGCATGCCTCAACTACATGTGATCGCATCAGCCTATCAGCAGCCAGCCAGCCAGCACTGTGTAATGGTCGAGCTATAAATAGCGGCCATTTTGGAATTCTTCATTTGCCTGCAGTTATTGAACAGAGGCAGACCGCTCTGTACTAGGGACAGGGACAGAGTTAGGGCCACAGAAACGATAATTGGGGACAGAGAAAGTTACTTAGGGACAGAGAACCATTACTCAGGGACACAGACTTGTTAATGAGGGCCACAGAATCGTTATTTAGGGACAAAGAAACGCTAGTTAGGGCCACAGAATTCATAATCAGGGACAGACAGAATTGTTACTCAGTGCCAGAGAATTGTTACTTAGGGCCACAGAAACGTTATTAGGGCCACAGAATTGTTACTCAGGGACAGACAGAATTGTTACTGAGTGCCAGAGAATTGTTACTCAGGGACAGACAGAATTGTTACTGAGTGCCAGAGAATTGTTACTTAGGGCCACAGAAACTTTAATTAGGGCCACAGAATTTTTACTCAGGGACAGACAGAATTGTTACTCAGTGCCAGAGAATTGTTACTCAGGGACAGACAGAATTGTTACTGAGTGCCAGAGAATTGTTACTCAGGGCCACAGAAACTTTACTTAGGGCCACAGAATTTTTACTCAGGGACAGACAGAATTGTTACTGAGTGCCAGAGAATTGTTACTCAGGGACAGACAGAATTGTTACTGAGTGCCAGAGAATTGTTACTTAGGGCCACAGAAACTTTACTTAGGGCCACAGAATTGTTACTCGCACAGACACAGAATTGTTACTCGCACAGACACAGAATTGTTACTGAAGGCCACAGAACTGTTACTTAGGGCCACAGAATTGTTACTCGCACAGACACAGAATTGTTACTCGCACAGACACAGAACTGTTACTGAGGGCCACAGAACTGTTACTTAGGGACAAAGAAACGCTAGTTAGGGCCACAGAATTGTTACTCAGGGACAGACAGAATTGTTACTGAGTGCCAGAGAATTGTTACTCAGGGACAGACAGAATTGTTACTGAGTGCCAGAGAATTGTTACTTAGGGCCACAGAAACTTTAATTAGGGCCACAGAATTTTTACTCAGGGACAGACAGAATTGTTACTCAGTGCCAGAGAATTGTTACTCAGGGACAGACAGAATTGTTACTGAGTGCCAGAGAATTGTTACTCAGGGCCACAGAAACTTTACTTAGGGCCACAGAATTTTTACTCAGGGACAGACAGAATTGTTACTGAGTGCCAGAGAATTGTTACTCAGGGACAGACAGAATTGTTACTGAGTGCCAGAGAATTGTTACTTAGGGCCACAGAAACTTTACTTAGGGCCACAGAATTGTTACTCGCACAGACACAGAATTGTTACTCGCACAGACACAGAATTGTTACTGAAGGCCACAGAACTGTTACTTAGGGCCACAGAATTGTTACTCGCACAGACACAGAATTGTTACTCGCACAGACACAGAACTGTTACTGAGGGCCACAGAACTGTTACTTAGGGACAAAGAAACGCTAGTTAGGGCCACAGAATTGTTACTCAGGGACAGACAGAATTGTTACTGAGTGCCAGAGAATTGTTACTCAGGGACAGACAGAATTGTTACTGAGTGCCAGAGAATTGTTACTTAGGGCCACAGAAACTTTAATTAGGGCCACAGAATTTTTACTCAGGGACAGACAGAATTGTTACTCAGTGCCAGAGAATTGTTACTCAGGGACAGACAGAATTGTTACTGAGTGCCAGAGAATTGTTACTCAGGGCCACAGAAACTTTAATTAGGGCCACAGAATTTTTACTCAGGGACAGACAGAATTGTTACTGAGTGCCAGAGAATTGTTACTCAGGGACAGACAGAATTGTTACCGAGTGCCAGAGAATTGTTACTCAGGGACAGACAGAATTGTTACTGAGTGCCAGAGAATTGTTACTTAGGGCCACAGAAACTTTCATTAGGGCCACAGAATTTTTACTCAGGGACAGACAGAATTGTTACTGAGTGCCAGAGAATTGTTACTCAGGGACAGAGAGAATTGTTACTGAGTGCCAGAGAATTGTTATTTAGGGCCACAAAAACTTTAATTAGGCCCACAGAATTTTTACTCAGGGACAGACAGAATTGTTACTGAGTGCCAGAGAATTGTTACTCAGGGACAGACAGAATTGTTACCGAGTGCCAGAGAATTGTTACTCAGGGACAGACAGAATTGTTACTGAGTGCCAGAGAATTGTTACTTAGGGCCACAGAAACTTTAATTAGGGCCACAGAATTTTTACTCAGGGACAGACAGAATTGTTACGGAGTGCCAGAGAATTGTTACTCAGGGACAGACAGAATTGTTACGGAGTGCCAGAGAATTGTTACTCAGGGCCACAGAAACTTTACTTAGGGCCAGAGAATTTTTACTCAGGGACAGACAGAATTGTTACTGAGTGCCAGAGAATTGTTACTCAGGGACAGACAGAATTGTTACGGAGTGCCAGAGAATTGTTACTCAGGGACAGACAGAATTGTTACTGAGTGCCAGAGAATTGTTACTTAGGGCCACAGAAACTTTAATTAGGGCCACAGAATTTTTACTCAGGGACAGACAGAATTGTTACTGAGTGCCAGAGAATTGTTACTCAGGGACAGACAGAATTGTTACCGAGTGCCAGAGAATTGTTACTCAGGGACAGACAGAATTGTTACTGAGTGCCAGAGAATTGTTACTTAGGGCCACAGAAACTTTAATTAGGGCCACAGAATTTTTACTCAGGGACAGACAGAATTGTTACTGAGTGCCAGAGAATTGTTACTCAGGGACAGACAGAATTGTTACGGAGTGCCAGAGAATTGTTACTCAGGGCCCCAGAAACTTTACTTAGGGCCAGAGAATTTTTACTCAGGGACAGACAGAATTGTTACTGAGTGCCAGAGAATTGTTACTCAGGGACAGACAGAATTGTTACGGAGTGCCAGATAATTGTTACTTAGGGCCACAGAAACTTTAATTAGGGCCACAGAATTTTTACTCAGGGACAGACAGAATTGTTACTCAGTGCCAGAGAATTGTTACTCAGGGACAGACAGAATTGTTACTGAGTGCCAGAGAATTGTTACTCAGGGCCACAGAAACTTTAATTAGGGCCACAGAATTTTTACTCAGGGACAGACAGAATTGTTACTGAGTGCCAGAGAATTGTTACTCAGGGACAGACAGAATTGTTACCGAGTGCCAGAGAATTGTTACTCAGGGACAGACAGAATTGTTACTGAGTGCCAGAGAATTGTTACTTAGGGCCACAGAAACTTTCATTAGGGCCACAGAATTTTTACTCAGGGACAGACAGAATTGTTACTGAGTGCCAGAGAATTGTTACTCAGGGACAGAGAGAATTGTTACTGAGTGCCAGAGAATTGTTACTTAGGGCCACAGAAACTTTAATTAGGCCCACAGAATTTTTACTCAGGGACAGACAGAATTGTTACTGAGTGCCAGAGAATTGTTACTCAGGGACAGACAGAATTGTTACCGAGTGCCAGAGAATTGTTACTCAGGGACAGACAGAATTGTTACTGAGTGCCAGAGAATTGTTACTTAGGGCCACAGAAACTTTAATTAGGGCCACAGAATTTTTACTCAGGGACAGACAGAATTGTTACGGAGTGCCAGAGAATTGTTACTCAGGGACAGACAGAATTGTTACGGAGTGCCAGAGAATTGTTACTCAGGGCCACAGAAACTTTACTTAGGGCCAGAGAATTTTTACTCAGGGACAGACAGAATTGTTACTGAGTGCCAGAGAATTGTTACTCAGGGACAGACAGAATTGTTACGGAGTGCCAGAGAATTGTTACTCAGGGACAGACAGAATTGTTACTGAGTGCCAGAGAATTGTTACTTAGGGCCACAGAAACTTTAATTAGGGCCACAGAATTTTTACTCAGGGACAGACAGAATTGTTACTGAGTGCCAGAGAATTGTTACTCAGGGACAGACAGAATTGTTACCGAGTGCCAGAGAATTGTTACTCAGGGACAGACAGAATTGTTACTGAGTGCCAGAGAATTGTTACTTAGGGCCACAGAAACTTTAATTAGGGCCACAGAATTTTTACTCAGGGACAGACAGAATTGTTACTGAGTGCCAGAGAATTGTTACTCAGGGACAGACAGAATTGTTACGGAGTGCCAGAGAATTGTTACTCAGGGCCCCAGAAACTTTACTTAGGGCCAGAGAATTTTTACTCAGGGACAGACAGAATTGTTACTGAGTGCCAGAGAATTGTTACTCAGGGACAGACAGAATTGTTACGGAGTGCCAGATAATTGTTACTCAGGGCCCCAGAAACTTTACTTAGGGCCACAGAATTTTTACTCAGGGACAGACAGAATTGTTACTGAGTGCCAGAGAATTGTTACTCAGGGACAGACAGAATTGTTACTGAGTGCCAGAGAATTGTTACTTAGGGCCACAGAAACTTTACTTAGGGCCACAGAATTGTTTCTCGCACAGACACAGAATTGTTACTCGCACAGACACAGAATTGTTACTGAGGGCCACAGAACTGTTACTTGGGGCCACAGAAACGTTAATCAGGGACACAGAATTGTTACTGAGGGCCACAGAACTGTTACTTAGGGCCACAGAATTGTTACTCGCACAGACACAGAATTGTTACTCAGGGACACAGAATTGTTACTCAGGGACACATAATCGTTTAATTAAAGAGTATGTCAGACAACATGCAGAGGAGTGGCAGAGGAGGCAATGTTTTAGGAGCGAGCAGACGTGGCAGCAGAGGAAGGGGTCGAGGCAGCACTATTCGCAGCCAGAGGCCAGTGCTCCCGGTGTCATCCAGTACAGTGAGGAAGAGCTAACAGAGGGCGGTCAGGAACGGGGGGAGACATGGCAAGGAGAGTGGCTCGGTAGTGGCGAGGAGAGTGGCTCGGTAGCCGGTGTAGAGACAGGTCTGTCTCCTGACCCACACGCAGCCGAGGGGGCTAGTAGTGAGGCGGAGACCCTAATTGATGATGATGAGGCTGATCGCACTTGGCAGCCTCGTCGTCATCAGGCTATTGCTTCTGCATCATCAGGAGAAGAGGGTGGCAGCTTGGCAGCGAGCAAAACAGTCGGTGGGTTGTCTCCATCGCCACACTCTGCCATGTGCCACTTTCAGGTCTCCTCACACACTGCTGGTGTGTTGAATTTTTTGACATAGGGTGCTGGCAGATTACGGGCCTCCCATAGCTGCTGCCAGGCCCCTAATCTGCCATGGGCCCCTATATACCGCCTCCTCATGCTGCTGCCAGGTCCAGAGTCTGTCATGGGTCCCTGTACGGCCTCCCATTGCTGCTGTCTCCATCGCCACACTCTGCCATGTGCCACTTTCAGGTCTCCTCACACACTGCTGGTGTGTAGAATTTTTTGACATAGGGTGCTGGCAGATTATGGGCCTCCCATTGCTGCTGCCAGGCCCCTAATCTGCCATAGGCCCCTATATACCGCTTCCTCATGCTGCTGCCAGGTCCAGAGTCTCTCATGCCATGTGCCACTTTCAGGTCTCCTCACACACTGCTGGTGTGTAGAATTTTTTGACATAGGGTGCTGGCAGATTAAGGGCCTCCCATAGCTGCTGCCAGGCCCCTAATCTGCCATAGGCCCCTATATACCGCTTCCTCATGCTGCTGCCAGGTCCAGAGTCTGTCATGGGTCCCTGTACGGCCTCCCATTGCTGCTGTCTCCATCGCCACACTCTGCCATGTGCCACTTTCAGGTCTCCTCACACTGCTGGTGTGTTGAATTTTTTTGACATAGGGTGCTGGCAGATTATGGGCCTCCTATAGCTGCTGCCAGGCCCCTAATCTGCCATGGGCCCCTATATACCGCCTCCTCATGCTGCTGCCAGGTCCAGAGTCTGTCATGGGTCCCTGTACGGCCTCCCATTGCTGCTGTCTCCATCGCCACACTCTGCCATGTGCCACTTTCAGGTCTCCTCACACACTGCTGGTGTGTACAATTTTTTGACATAGGGTGCTGGCAGATTATGGGCCTCCCATAGCTGCTGCCTGGCCCCTAATCTGCCATAGGCCCCTATATACCGCTTCCTCATGCTGCTGCCAGGTCCAGAGTCTCTCATGGGTCCCTGTACGGCCTCCCATTGCTGCTGTCTCCATCGCCACACTCTGCCATGTGCCACTTTCAGGTCTCCTCACACTGCTGGTGTGTTGAATTTTTTGACATAGGGTGCTGGCAGATTAAGGGCCTCCCATAGCTGCTGCCAGGCCCCTAATCTGCCATAGGCCCCTATATACCGCTTCCTCATGCTGCTGCCAGGTCCAGAGTCTGTCATGGGTCCCTGTACGGCCTCCCATTGCTGCTGTCTCCATCGCCACACTCTGCCATGTGCCACTTTCAGGTCTCCTCACACACTGCTGGTGTGTTGAATTTTTTGACATAGGGTGCTGGCAGATTATGGGCCTCCTATAGCTGCTGCCAGGCCCCTAATCTGCCATAGGCCCCTATATACCGCTTCCTCATGCTGCTGCCAGGTCCAGAGTCTCTCATGCCATGTGCCACTTTCAGGTCTCCTCACACTGCTGGTGTGTAGAATTTTTTTGACATAGGGTGCTGGCAGATTATGGGCCTCCTATAGCTGCTGCCAGGCCCCTAATCTGCCATAGGCCCCTATATACCGCCTCCTCATGCTGCTGCCAGGTCCAGAGTCTGTCATGGGTCCCTGTACGGCCTCCCATTGCTGCTGTCTCCATCGCCACACTCTGCCATGTGCCACTTTCAGGTCTCCTCACACTGCTGGTGTGTTGAATTTTTTGACATAGGGTGCTGGCAGATTATGGGCCTCCTATAGCTGCTGCCAGGCCCCTAATCTGCCATGGGCCCCTATATACCGCCTCCTCATGCTGCTGCCAGGTCCAGAGTCTGTCATGGGTCCCTGTACGGCCTCCCATTGCTGCTGTCTCCATCGCCACACTCTGCCATGTGCCACTTTCAGGTCTCCTCACACACTGCTGGTGTGTAGAATTTTTTGACATAGGGTGCTGGCAGATTATGGGCCTCCCATTGCTGCTGCCAGGCCCCTAATCTGCCATAGGCCCCTATATACCGCTTCCTCATGCTGCTGCCAGGTCCAGAGTCTCTCATGCCATGTGCCACTTTCAGGTCTCCTCACACACTGCTGGTGTGTAGAATTTTTTGACATAGGGTGCTGGCAGATTAAGGGCCTCCCATAGCTGCTGCCAGGCCCCTAATCTGCCATAGGCCCCTATATACCGCTTCCTCATGCTGCTGCCAGGTCCAGAGTCTGTCATGGGTCCCTGTACGGCCTCCCATTGCTGCTGTCTCCATCGCCACACTCTGCCATGTGCCACTTTCAGGTCTCCTCACACTGCTGGTGTGTTGAATTTTTTGACATAGGGTGCTGGCAGATTATGGGCCTCCTATAGCTGCTGCCAGGCCCCTAATCTGCCATGGGCCCCTATATACCGCCTCCTCATGCTGCTGCCAGGTCCAGAGTCTCTCATGCCATGTGCCACTTTCAGGTCTCCTCACACACTGCTGGTGTGTAGAATTTTTTGACATAGGGTGCTGGCAGATTAAGGGCCTCCCATAGCTGCTGCCAGGCCCCTAATCTGCCATAGGCCCCTATATACCGCCTCCTCATGTTGCTGCCAGGTCCAGAGTCTGTCATGGGTCCCTGTACGGCCTCCCATTGCTGCTGTCTCCATCGCCACACTCTGCCATGTGCCACTTTCAGGTCTCCTCACACACTGCTGGTGTGTAGAATTTTTTGACATAGGGTGCTGGCAGATTAAGGGCCTCCCATAGCTGCTGCCAGGCCCCTAATCTGCCATAGGCCCCTATATACCGCCTCCTCATGCTGCTGCCAGGTCCAGAGTCTGTCATGGGTCCCTGTACGGCCTCCCATTGCTGCTGTCTCCATCGCCACACTCTGCCATGTGCCACTTTCAGGTCTCCTCACACACTGCTGGTGTGTAGAATTTTTTGACATAGGGTGCTGGCAGATTAAGGGCCTCCCATAGCTGCTGCCAGGCCCCTAATCTGCCATAGGCCCCTATATACCGCCTCCTCATGCTGCTGCCAGGTCCAGAGTCTGTCATGGGTCCCTGTACGGCCTCCCATTGCTGCTGTCTCCATCGCCACACTCTGCCATGTGCCACTTTCAGGTCTCCTCACACACTGCTGGTGTGTAGAATTTTTTGACATAGGGTGCTGGCAGATTACGGGCCTCCCATAGCTGCTGCCAGGCCCCTAATCTGCCATGGGCCCCTATACCGACTCCTCATGCTGTGACGTTGCAACAAGGTGGAATTCAACCCTACATATGTTAGACCGCCTTTACGAACAGCAAAAGGCCATCACAGATTTCCTGATGTTAAAAGCGGATAAAGGTATTCCCTGTGTAACTTAGATGTCAGCCATTGGCAGCTCATGCGTGACACCTGCGTTTGCTCAGGCCCTTTGAGGAGGCCACGCTATTCGTGAGTCGGCAGGACTATGGGATGAACGACGTCATTCCTCTGTTGCACGTCCTGGAACAAATGCTGTTAACAATGGCTGGTCAGGGTGCGGTAGACGTGGCGCACAGATCTCAACGCCACATGACCCCTGTGGGGGCAGGACAGGAAGAAGAGGAGGAGGTAGAGGAGGACATTGGTGCTCAGGAATTATTGAGTGAAATGGGTGGTTTTTCCACTCAGCGGACAGGAGTGGAGGAGCAGGAGCATCTGGTAGAGGAGGAGGAGGAGGAGGAGACAGAGGACCCAGACGCACCGTGGCAGTATGCTGTGGAGATGGAGGCAGGGAGTCCCTCGCATTCCTTGGCACAAATGGCCCATAGCATGCTCGGTTGCTTGCGTAGCGACAGCCGAATAATAACCATCAGACAGAGGGATGACTTTTGGCTGTCCACCTTGTTGGACCCTCGCTACCGTTCAAAAATGGTGGCCTTTTTCACACCTGCTGAGAGGGAGGCCAAAATAACGTACTATAAAAACCACCTATGTAGTCAGTTGGTCTCTGCCTTTGTGCGCCAACGTCCATCCTCAGACACTGTGGGCCCTGTGCGCTCGCGTTCCGCTGCGATGGCAGCAGGGGAGGGGTGGGGTGGTAGGAGCAGTGGCAGCTCCACCAGCAGCGGCTGCCTCAGTCTGCAGTCGATGATGAGTAGCTTTCTTCACCAGCGCAGTGAGGAAACTACTAACCAGCCGCAGCAGCAGCAGCAGCATCAGGTGGACCTGGAGCAGGACCTCAAACAACAGGCTTAGGCCTACTTGGACAGCACCCTGCCAACCGAGGTAGACAATCCCCTTGACTACTGGGCAACGAAACTTGACCTTTGGCCCCAACTAGCTGAATTTGCCCTTGAAAGGCTGTCATGCCCGGCCAGTAGCGTGGCATCGGAGCGCGTGTTTAGTGCGGCAGGAGGTATTGCAACTCCGCGGAGGACACGACTGTCCACCCAAAGTGTGGAGAGACTGATGTTTGTGAAAATGAATCAGGCGTGGATTAGTCTGGATTTCAAACCACCAGTTCCTGACACAACTGACTAAATCCGCCATGAATCATGCCCCAAACATGTGCCACTTTCAGGTCTCCTCACACTGCTGGTGTGTTCCATTTTTTGTCATAGGGTGCTGGCAGATTACGGGCCTCCCATAGCTGCTGCCAGGCCCCTAATCTGCCATGGGCCCCTATACCGCCTCCTCATGCTGCTGCCAAGTCCAGAGTCTCTCATGGGTCCCTGTACGGCCTCCCATTGCTGCTGTCTCCATCGCCACACTCTGCCATGTGCCACTTTCAGGTCTCCTCACACTGCTGGTGTATTCCATTTTTTGTCATAGGGTGCTGGCAGATTACGGGCTTCCCATAGCTGCTGCCAGGCCCCTAATCTGCCATGGGCCCCTATACCGCCTCCTCATGCTGCTGCCAGGTCCAGAGTGTGTCATGGGTCCCTGTACGGCCTCCCATTGCTGCTGTCTCCATCGCCACACTCTGCCATGTGCCACTTTCAGGTCTCCTCACACTGCTGGTGGGTTCCATTTTTTGTCATAGGGTGCTGGCAGATTACGGGCCTCCCATAGCTGCTGCCAGGCCCCTAATCTGCCATGGGCCCCCGTACCGACTCCTCATGCTGCTGCCAGGCCCGTAATCTGTCATGGGCCCCTGTTGTCGCTTGTTGGCATATTCCGCTCGTTCAGATGCTCCTTCTCCTGCTACTCCTCTTCACGGATTCCGTCAGCAGTCTTTCTTGGAATCCGTTTCCAAGAGACAACAGTTTGCGAGCACGCACCAGGCGGTGCAGAAACTGAACGTCCTCCTGTCCAAGTTGCTGCTGCCAGGCTTGTAATCTGTCATGCGCCCCTGTACCGCCTCCTCATGCTGCTGCCAGGTCCAGAGTGTGTCATGGGCCCCCGTACCGACTCCAAATGCTGCTGCCAGGCCCGTAATCTGTCATGGGCCCCTGTACCGCCTCCCCATGCTGCTGCCAGGTCCAGATTGTGTCATGGGTCCCTGTACGGCCTCCCATTGCTGCTGCCAGGCCTGTAATCTGCCATGGGCCCCCCTACCGACTCCTCATGCTGCTGCCAGGCCCGTAATCTGCCATGGGCCCCTGTACCGCCTCCTCATGCTGCTGCCAGGTCCAGAGTGTGTCATGGGTCCCTGTACGGCCTCCCATTGCTGCTGTCTCTATCGCCACACTCTGCCATGTGCCACTTTCAGGTCTCCTCACACTGCTGGTGGTTTCCATTTTTGTCATAGGGTGCTGCATGGCCTCCCATTGCTGCTGCCTCCACCGCCACACTGTGGCTCCACACTCTGGTTTTGGCCCCGTGACTGGCCAAATGAGTGAAGTGTGCGGTGATTCTAAGATCGACGGCACTCATCTGCATGTCATACTGCCTGACAGTATTATTTCTCTTCCCCAGCAGACTCCAAGGGCATTTAAATTAAAGGTACAGTGTTCAGCACTAATATTAAGTCTCTCTGAAGCCTAGAAACACCCTTTTTTAAGTTAAATTCACAGCGAATATATTCGACTCGAATCGAATTTTTTCTACGAATTCGCCGAATCAGTCGAATCGAATTTTTGAATACTTCGCTCATCTCTAAAAATTATCATATACTCTGGGATGTTGATACATGTTTAAAATGATTGTAAAGCTTTGCTTTTTTTAATTAAAATAATAAACATATCATACTTAGCTGCTGTGTGCAATGGTTTTGCACAGAGCAGCACTGATCCGCCTCTTCTCGTGTCTCCCACTTCCTATAGGGGCACTCGTGTGGGCTCACTCCCCAGCCCTGCTGCCTGCATCCATACACACAGACAGGGTGCATGGCCCCGCCCGCACTCCCTCCTCACAGAGTTTGTTGGCTCCCACTGCTACCATGTGAGGAGGGACAGAGCCGGGTAAAGCAACTGCTCTTCCTTTGTCCAATGTCTAAATTTTTATAGGACTCAAAGCCATTGATTTGGATAGCTTTTACTGAGAGAAGCTTTTCTTGTTTTGAATCTCAACCACGGCACCACCTGCCTGGAGTTTGCATGCGCTTCCTGTGCCTGCATGGGTTTCCTCCGGGTACTCCAGTCTCCTCCCACACTCCAGAGACATGCTGGTAGGTTAACTGGCTCCTGTCTAAAAAAAATTTCCCTAGTATGTGTATGTATGAATGTGAGTTAGGGACCTTAGATTGTACACCCCTTGAGGGTTAGGGACCGATATGAATGTACAATATATGTGTAAAGCGCTGTGTAAATTGTTGGCGTTATATAAATACCTGTAAAAAAATGAGTAAATAAATAAATAAAGAGGTAATTAAATGTAAATGTATTTATTATAATTAAGAAATATAAAACTCAATATAAACAGCTTCCTGCTGATGTTGATGTGCCACCCAGGCCAAAGATGTCAATGTCAGTTGTGGAGGTTGGGGTGATACACATGTACCCTGCTGCCTGACAAGCAGATAAGAAGGTTTTGTGACCTTTAATTATATAAAATGTGAAGGGCAGTGCATGGAGATAACATATCCTGTTTATCAACCAACTGAGCTGAACACCCGCAGCATGCATGTATGATTTGGCCTCCGAAGTCGTCAAGGAAGAAAAACCATCTAGACTAGTCCCTAAGCATACATAGTGCACATGTGTTCTGATCTGAAGGAGCATGGCGTTCATCTTAATAGAACTGAGGAATTCTGAGCTTATGTTTCTCACCATGCTGATCCTGTCTTCATTTAACAGTGGTGGGTAAGGGACCTCTGAGGTCTTTCTTGGCACACAGGCAGCCCAACTGCAATCTAAATTTTCAGGTCTTACAACAGAGTAGCATGCAGGTTATACACTTAGCTCTCACCTTGTAATTCTAGGACCATGTCATCTTAACAGTCCCTGAAGGTTTGGTTGTTTTTTTTTCTTTCTAGTTGTTTTTCATCCATAACAGTTGCAAACCTCTGTATGTGTTCAGCAATTGTCCACTTTTCTCCAAGGAAGAAGGAATGGTCACATCGCATTGTGGATTGCCTTATAGACACAACCTTCGAGCCAGAATAAAATGTTGGAGTATGATTGTGTTTTGTGAGAATCCAAATAACTATACACAAAGAATAAATGTAGAAACTCTTCTTAAAAGTAGACAAATCTTTTTATTCACAAGTTCCCTCTCTGAAGTGCAGGAACAGCAAAAAAACAGATGCAGAATCAAATACAAATCTGGGACTACACTTACTATTTTGAGCTTGAATAGTGTAGTAGAGAGGGTCACTTACATCCAGAGGCAGAAGAAAGGGCTTAGGGACATTTTAGCGGACGTAACTCTCCTTTGAAATCAGTGTGCAGGGTAGAGCAAGAGAATCCCTTAAAGAGGACTTAAAGTTGAAAAAAAGTCTTCGAACAGACAGCTTTTTTTTTATTGCAGTAGATACTTGCTTTGTCTGTTCTGCAATAAAATAATCGTACCTGCCTGTTTGCAGCCTTCTCTTAAGTGTACACTTAGCTAACCTCAGCATACATTATTGGCATAGTGCTAGTGTGTCATGGTGAATGACTCCTGTCCACATGTGTGGGAGTCACATCATCCTCGCTGGATCAATCAAGAGGCCAAAAACCCGGCATTCAGAAGATGTTAGCAGCTGGCATGGGATCCAACCAATCCCAACACCAACCAGTCATATTGATGGAAAGGTGAGTATTCTGTGGGTGTCAGTTCTGCTTGGAAAATAGCACCTCCCCCTTTCCCAGCTATTTTTACTCACCTTACTTTTGCTCCTGCACCACCATTGGTCCATGGGAGTGAGGAGAAGAAACCCTATGAAAGGTCCAAATCAGTGTTGTCAGAGCTTTCATGGTGCTCCCCCACCCCCACAGTGCCCAGGCTTGATTAATGACTGTTCAGGCACCTCCGTCTGCAAAATGGGAGGAATGGTAGAGAGTAAAATGTTCCCCATACTTTTAATAATGGGTATATCTCTTTACTCAAAACAGTTGAATGGTGGGGTAGTGAGGGAAGCTGAATATGAGCAGTATGAGGATCTTGAATTTGGGTGATCCTTTTGCTTTGCTCTGCATTGTTGCACTTTAAATAGTATTAGATGATGCTTGTTGGATTTATGCAGATGGCTGTCATTGAGGGAATACGGGCTTCTGGTTTGTCCCTGTACTTTTAAGAAGGAAAAGGCCAATCCAAGGCATATTTTCTCTCAGTTGATTCTTGTTCCAAAACTGGACCTCTCTTAGACTGGAGTTAGGAACCAAACTTTGCAGAGATGCCTTTTGCAGCGCGGCTCCACAAATACAGTATTTGTAATTGTAGGTGACAAAAAGATTTTACTACTTTTCATGCTTTTAATACTAATTGTCAAAGCAAAAACCTATGTGCTGACTAGCTGGTAAGTGTGCTGAGTAACTTTTGTGCTTTGTAATATTACATGATGTCCTCTAGCTCTGAATTATAGTAGGTGGTAGAAGCAAATGATAAAAGAAATAACTACTTGCAATGACTCATACAGTGAGGACAGTGGAAGTACATTTTAATATGATGGTCTCCAGAGGTTTCATCCTTCTTCCCTTTACTGCCAACCTACCTGTCTTTTCCTCAAGATGAGAGTTTGATGGCTGTCAAGGTTCTCAGTTTATTATACCTTCCTAAACCTGTGTGTAGCACCTATGAGTTACCCATATGCTATGTATATGAATATCGGGGGAAGCCAAATGCTAGATCTTATCTGTGGTCATGGACTGGACTGCTCTGATCAAAGTTGTGAAGAACAGTAAATGGAGAATTAAACATCAATATTTACTCAAAAAATAAGCCATAAATTGACCAGCTTATTCTTATTTGCCATCAAAATCACTCTTAATATTGGTGACTTTATTAACGCACCTAATTTAAACTTAAGAACTGCTGGTTTCACAACAAACAATAAGCATAAGTACTATATTTTGTCCCTATTTATTTTTTAAATGTATTTAATTTCTAGCTAAGCACAGCAAGTGGTCTCCACGTTAATATCCCTATTCACTTTATACTGCAAAATTTCAAGCTCATAATTACAAGCTATCAGAATTTATCAGGAATTAGTATCTTACACCATTTCTTCGCTTATTCTCCTTCCTTAAAAAAAAAAAAAAAAAAACTCTTTAAAGAAAAAAAATTATACATATTGCAAACATACGGGTGATCTTTAGAAATTGTCAGCATCACTTCATAATTATATACAACAAGTTTTAATTAACTAAAGCTCTGAAAATCATAATGCCTTATTAAAATGCAATTAATCCTTTGATTAAAAAACAAAAAGCACAAGTATTTACAACAAAAACACAAGTAGAATAATTACAAATATCATGTACCCATTTCTTTTATTTCAGTGTCACTTATAATGTCGCCTATTCCCTTCATTAATTCAAATACACACATTATCTCAAATCCACAGCAGACTGAGTGACAGTGGCCACCAAACACACAGAACTATATCCTATTGATTTTCGCAAATCCCGAACAATGCCATTTGCATGCTTGTTTCTGTAATAATAAAGATATGCCATTCAGAATTAAAACACCGTCCAGGCTAGTGGCAACTAATTGTGTTGTGTGTAATGAGTGCAATTTCAATTTGATATAACCCTCAGCTTTTCTTGCAGCACTCGCTAAGTACTTTCAAGTCTTTGTGGAGAAATAATTGATTTTTTTGTGCTATGGGCACAAGAAAATTATTATGATCTTTTGAATAATGCCAAAGAAAGGACCATGAATGGTTTAAATTGGTGTATATAGAAGGCTTCACTGTGGCTTGCAGCTTGACTGACAATCGGCTAATGTAGCATCTAGATTAGCAAATTTTAAGGAGGTAGCTAATGTGAAACTGGTAAAACAACACATTTTTTTGTATTAATCTTTTTTTTTTCTATATTTAGTATTCTGCGAATGACACAATATAGGATTTTAGACACACTGATTTTGATATCACCTCTAGCATTCTAATTCTAGAACCTTGGAATAATTATGTCCCCTAGCTTTTTGTCTGAAAAAAATCTTACATTATAGGCTGGGTTTCCTCCAACTGGTAGATGACATCTTTCAAATATAGGTTTGCGAATCTGAAATGCTATCACATAATCAGTAGTTGAAAAGGGCACTGGTTAAAACCCATTCCATTACTAATGACTGTGTTCCTTAATAACATATTTTATAAATATTATATGACTGTTGTACATTGATAAAACAACTTATTTATATTATTTTTTTAAATGTCATTTAAAAAACAAACCCAAAATGTAATCTATTTATTAGCATTATTTTGATGATCATCTTGATATTTTTTTTTGTATACAAATATCCATTTATAATTTAAAAGAATATTTTACCATTGAAGGATTTTTAAATTAAGCTTATTAAAAAATCCTGTTTGAATTCATTTTTACCAATATATTTTATTCTTTTATCTACTTTGTCTTGCCATACACTGGTATGTCTATTCCTATTCCTTAAAAAGAACACTGCTTTAGCATGCCTATTCAGGTAACCCTGTAGGTAAAGAGTTAAAGCCCCGTAGCAATTTTGTATTTTAAATGTATTTATTAAAGAAGGGAATCTTGTTAATTTAGTTGGTCATAACTAAATAGTTGCTAATCTGGGGCAGGAGTCTGCAGAGAATATTGGACAGTTTAAAGGTTAATCACCGTCGCCTAGTTACAAGAGCGAAGCTGAACTAATTCTTCCAAAGGCAAATGGCTTGCCGTTTTATCAGCAGTGCAGATTAGAAGTGTTAATATACAGAATAGAATGGATGCTCAAGGGCCAGTTTTTCCTTATCGGCAAACTTTGCAACAGAACTGAGCTACAGCAAAACCTCTGCACTTTCTATAATAAGGCCCCTCATTTTGCCTCTCGAGCAGAACTATCAAACAATCCTCCCCAAACTACTGCCACCAAAATCAGGGTATTACAGACTACAGCTAATTGGAAGATCACTATAATGAAGTAAAAGATAAAATACATTGGCTGTCAGCCTAAAACGTGGATCAACGCCATACTGGAAGCTATCTTGCAATGTCACACTCTAGGAGATTTACATAAACAATGCTCTAGAACTAAATGCCCTGAAAATACATCTCTGTCCATGACAAGGAAATCTGACTACAACACTGGTTGCAGAAAAGAGTATGTGATGCATGGGATTGCCGGCTTTCCATTTTATACATGGCCTGTTCAACGGGGCATAGCGCAAAGTCGGTAATGGAAATGGTAACACCCCATGAGCTCGCCTTAAAATTGAAGCTGGACCAGAAAAATTATGGAGCACTACATATGCTGATATGGCTTATTTATGCTTAGCTTCCAAGTTAAACTTTTTATATATTTAAATGTTGTACACTGAGGTTCTATTAAAAGTTGGGTTTGGTTCAGTTATTATGTAGTGGGCTTAAAGCCTAACTCCAACTTTGAGATATGGGATGCAGTGGTCTGCGAAGTTACAAGTGCTTTGGTCCCCTAGGGCATGGCCAGTGGTCAATGTGGCAGCTCCAGGTGTCTACCAAGGGAGCCGGGAGAGCCCTTATAATGAAGTTAGTTGATTTGGAAAATATATTTATCTCATTATGCTTGGGCATAATCCAGACCACATGGCGCCACCTATTATGCCCAACATCAATGTATCACCCTAAATTGAGAAATGGCAACTTGTAGCCACAAAACACATTTTATGGTCAAATAAAGCAAATTGATGTTCATTAAACCAAATTATTCTGACCTATTCTTAGATAGATAAAATTGCTAATCGGACCACCAAAGGGCTTGGTTCATATCTCCCTGAACTCACATAGTAACTCAAGCTTTGCTATCACTTTAACCACTTGCCGACCGCGCATAGCCGAATGACGGCTTCACCGCGGCCGGCCAGTTCTGAGTGGACGTCATATGACGTCCTCCCAGAACGCGCTCTCCTGCGCGCCCCAGGGGGCGCGCACCCGGCGATCTCCGTGATCGCTGTGTCCTACGGACACAGCTGATCACGAGATGTGGTGAAAGGCCGATCCCACCGGCCTTTTACCACGTGATCAGCGGTGTCCAATGACACGCTGATCACAGGAAAATGCAAGTGCCGGTTCTCGGCTGCACTTTCCTCACGCTGTCAGATCGTGAGGAAAGTACTGCCGAGAACCGGCAGTTGTCAGAGCGGGGATCGGCACCGATCATCAGGGCACTGATGATCAGTGCCCTGATGATCGGTGCCCAGCAGTGACCCCCGCAAGTTCCGATCAGCTGTGCGCCCACTAGCCCCGCCCACCCATTCCCAGCAGTGCCCCCACCTGTGCCCAGCAGTGCCCCCACCTGTGCCCAGCAGTGCCCCCACCTGTGCCACTCTGCAGTGCCACCTACCTGTGCCCAGCAGTGCCACCTACATGTGCCCAGCAGTGCCACCCACCTGTGCCCACCCACCTGTGCCCACCAGCGCCACCCACCTGTGCCCACCAGTGCCACCCACCTGTGCCCACCCACCAGTGCTGTCCACCAGTGCCACCCACCAGTGCCACCCACCAGTGCTGCCAGTCAGTGCCACCAGTCAGTGCCCAGGGGTTGTGCCAGTCAGTGCCGCCAGTCAGTGCCCAGAAGTGATGCCAGTCAGTGCCGTCTATCAGTACCCATCATCAGTGTCACCTATCAGTGCCGCCTATCAGTGCTGCATATCAGTGCCGCCTATCCGTGACCCCTAATTAGTGCTGTCTATCAGTGCCGCCTATCCGTGCCACCTCATTAGTACTGCCTATCAGTGCCCTTTAGTGCTGCCTATCAGTGCCCATCAGTGCCGCCTATCAGTGCCCATCAGTGCCGCCTCATCAACGCAAATCAGTGAAGGAGAAAAAATACCTGTTTGAAAAATTTTATAAAAGAAACAAATAAACTTTTTTTTTTTTTTCAAATTTTTTGCACATTTTTTAATTTATAGCGCAAAAAGTAAAGCGCCCAGTGGCGATTAAATACCAGCAAAAGAAAGCTCTATTTGTGAGAAAAAAATGATCAAAATTTCATATGGGTACAATGTTGCATGACCGCGCAATTGTCAATCAAAGTGCGGCAGCGCTGAAAGCTGAAAATTGGCCTGGTAAGGAAGGGGGTATAAGTGCCTGGTAGGCAAGTGGTTAAAGGGTTAATTTTGGCTAAGCTGGCCCAAACAAACTTTTTAAAGTGATAGCAAAGCTGGAGTTAGGCTTTAAAGAGAACCAGTCATTGATACAGGAACATCCCGTTTGACATTATCAGACTTTCACTTCGATGTATAACATTTTTTAGTTTATAGGGTCATGTTAACTTAGAAGTTAGGAGACAGTTGTCCTGATTTAGTGGAGTGTGAAGTAAAATAAAGTGAACACAAAGGTCATCAAATCATATGCAGAGGCATATTAAATTCCTTCGCACTGAGAGTACGCAAATATGCAACCAGTTGGTGGGTGGGCCTTGATACCAAGAGGCTGCATATTTGCATACCAAAATGTAAACAAACTGTACTGAAAATGTGTTTTCAGTTCCTGGTGCCTAATGAAAACCTCCTGATCACTTCTGATATCTTTCCGATCATGTGACCACTGTGACAGCCACACATTGGAACATATGCTGTCCATGGACCGGAAGTGACGCGAGCATGGAGTGGTGACGCGTTTGAAGAAGGAGCTCTGCTCATGCTCCGAAACGCGTCACCACTCCATGCTCGCATCACTTCCGGTCCATGGGCAGCGTGCGTTTCAGCGTGTGCTCCACCAGTCCTAACAGATCGGTAGCCATCTTTAACACCTCTCCTCGAGCTCCCCCTTCAGCTGCTGGCTGGCACAGCAGCTCCATCGCTCAGAGGACAGAGCTCTGCTACTGACGGATTACATTAGAGCCTGTTTGTACTACTACATTGTAAGTGTTTTTAACCGCTTTTTTATTAAAGTTGACCTGGAATACTGCACTTAGAAGCGCCTTCCTGTTTCACCCAGTTCTAGTGGGGTAGCTGCTGTGAAGAGAACCAGTCTTTCCTGAACCTTAAGGAATGCAAACCTCAGGGAATCAGCTGTTTGTAGGAGCTAAGCTTTTGTTCTGCATTTATTTTTACTGTTAAATGTGCCATGTTGTACAGAAGTGTATTTAAGGATGATTAGAGGGTTGTTGTATTTGCCAGTTTTATTTGGGTAAAACCTCACTTAAAGCTGAACTTTGGGATAAGCAAATATAGCCTAAATACAATGTGTATTGTTCTGTGAATATTGGTGTATTTTGTGTATTTTTACCAGATCTGTGTAGTAATCCAGTGTGAGGCCTTACCTTCCTGTAATGCAGACCGGTTACTGCTGTCCTCTCTTTCTTTGTGTTGGGGGACTGGTCTTGTCTCCTCCCCCTTCTGTAGTTTTCCACAGGCAGGCTATAAGGGGTGGATTTTCAGGGACCCTCCTATAGCTCCGCTCTCTGTGCAGGCTTTATACAGCAATAATGATTTCACTTTCAATTTTACAAGATAATGCCTTGTAAAAGCATTTGGTGCACATAAATTGAATTTATACTCTTTGTGGTTACTGAGAATATATTTAAATTAAAGTATTTGTGTTGAGGTTCAGCTTTAAAGGGACTGTTGTAACTCCTTTCTTTTGTATACCACCACCCACTACAAGCAATTACAATCAGTGACACAGGGGCTGTGGATGTCAATAGCTCACAGAAGGCAAACTGGAAAAACTGGGGAAAAAATGGTGGTGGTAATGCAAAGCAAAGTGATCAAATGGGAAAAAGTGGAAAAACAAGATAATTCAATATAGATGAGAAAATGTTAAATAAGCAGTACGTATAGAAGGTGCTTGTCAAGGAATGTCAGATGTTTGGCTCACAAAAATGCATATGCAAGCGGCATTCTGGCAGGCACTCAGTGCATCTTGGTGCCAGATGGGCTATTTAACCTCCCTAGCGGTATTCCCGAGTGTAGCTCGGGGTAAGGTTTCTGTACCAAAAGCGGTAACCCCGAGCTACACTCGGGCTTACCATGCGGCGCTGCATAGGGAGTCCCTGCAGAGCTTACCTTGTCCTTCGCTCCCGCGATGTGTCCCCTGCAACGTCCCCGGCCATCTCCTCCGGCTGATGCCGACTTCCGGCTTCTGTGTTCCGGTCCCTGTGATGTCGGGACGTATGGGCGGCGGCAGGAAATTTGAAAAATTGAAAAAAATGTCATTTTTTTCAAAACGAATTTTACATAGTAAAACATTGCTGTTTCAAACCATTTCACATACATTTTGTCCCGAGTGCTTTGTCCTGTCCCGTCTGCATTTTGACTGTTCTATCTGCCTGGAAACTTAGAAAAGTCCATGGCATCCAAAAAGCCTCCCTTTAGGTCAAAAGCGGGTTTAGATCAGCTAGAGAACAGCGATAGTAAATCAGAACCACTTGCAGAATTGAGTGATAATGATTCGTGGGCAAATTCGTTATCAGACACTGAAAACAATGTTGCGACTTTGCTCAGTGATGTGCGAACTTGGCGCTATATTTCAAATTTCAGTGTTTTTGGTTTGATTATATTATTGAATTAAATGTATTATTATTATATTATTATTTTTTATGATTATTTATTAAATTATAATTTATGATTTTGTGTTTCAAATTTTATCATACCCGGGATGTTTAATAGACTCTTGTTCGGACAGATTTCAGTGAGTTATTCCTAAATATTACAGCCTACAATAAAAAAACGACATATTTCCATGCAAAATAATGGTACCGCTTTCAGCACCAAAAATCTGAAATAATCATACCGCCAGGGAGGTTAAGGATGCTTCTGCTTCTGCTTAAGTGCTGACTGGTCTTTCAGCTATTACCTGCATCCTGCTACTACTCTGCTTGTTCCCTTGTTGCTTTCCCTGGCTTGACTCTGACCTGAACTTGGATCCTGCTTCTGCCTTGTCGCCAGTTCCTGACCCTAGCTCCATTCCTGACCACATCTCTGCCTTATGATTCTGTAGCTCCCTGTCTACCTGCTGCTGACCTTGGCTATCCCTGTGTACACACTTCTGTTCCTGGCTCTGTTCGCACATTTGGTTCAAGGGCTTACCTGGCTGTCATCTGTCCCAGCTCTGCTCACCACAGTCAGTCTCTGTCTCAAGTCTGCTGGGAACTTGCATTTGGAACCTGCAGCCCATGTGGAGATCCCACTTAATTTCACCTGGATACATTCAAAGTTACTGTTCCTGACCTGATGTTCTGCTAGCCTGCTTGGGATTGCATCACCTGCTGCAAGTGCTCCTATCGATACCTGCCGGCACTCGTGTTCCTCCTGTCCCTTGGAACCCTCTGTTCCATCTGCAGCGGGACCCAGGCTGGAGATACAAGAGAAGCCAACCTCGTCATTTCCATCTCCAACTAGGTATGTGACAGTGCTGGAGTGACTATAAAGCTGCACATGGAATCAGCAGAGCAGCTCTCAATGCCCCTTGATGTTGGTAAACTTTGGGAAGTTTTACATGTTTCACTGTCTAGCCCATTTGGCATATTTATTGCAATGTCCATAACAGACCTTATTTGATTCTGGAATAACTAAGTCACACATGATGACCCTATACAAAGCACAGAGTGGAATAAAAGCTTCTCTAAGGGTCCCAAGTCTTCTAACCCTGTCAAATGGTTTACTATTTTGTTAAGTCACTCTCCTGATCAAGGCAGGTCTGCCAGACAGCAAAGCCTGGTAGTTGACACCCATACTTCTTACTTTAAATTTGCAGGTTCCTGTGTCGTCTCTTTAACACTAGCTTTTCATTAGACAATAAGTAAGCATACCAGATGCACAGTTTGCATTAAAAGTTATTGTTGCAGTGATCATTCCATCTGCTTGGGTTGTTCTAACCTAGAGGAAGCACACAAACCTGCACATGTCGAGAACATTCGTTAGCGTAGTGTGTTGGTTGCTGTAGTAGTGGTGCCATTCCCACACTATATCCATAAAAAAAACCTATCTAGCTTTTGCCCTGAGGGACCACCAATTCGGGTTGACTACCTGATTTCTAGGCTACCAGGAGTTCCTGGCACACTGGCAGCAGGCAGTGGATGAGCAATGAGCCAGTGTTAGATACAGGGAGATAGCCAGGTGAAGATTCAGGCTCTTCTCCTCCAGCCACTCCATCTGGCTACTGAAGATGCACTAAGCCAGATGGAGAAGGACATTGGTTCATGTGAAGATGGAAGGCAGGCTGGGCTTCAAATAATATTATTATTAGTATTATTATTATACAGGACTTATATAGCGCCGACAGTTTGCTCAGTGCTTTACATTATAGTGGGAGACAATACAGTAACAATACAATTCAATACAAAAGGGATTAGAGGGCCCTGCTACTTGGAGCTTACAATCTAGGAGGGAGGGGAT
The DNA here is from genome assembly GCF_062004578.1 of Staurois parvus. Lineage (NCBI taxonomy): Eukaryota > Metazoa > Chordata > Amphibia > Anura > Ranidae > Staurois > Staurois parvus. Next base: position 4,286,629 of record NW_028318523.1, read on the forward strand.
AGTTGTACAAGAGGTAATTAGCTGTGGGGGATGGAGTGGTAGGAGGAGTAGGGGATTCCAGTAGGTTTTCAGAGTGCGCCTAAAAGTGAGCAGAGTAGGCGATAGCCTGATAGATTGGGGTAGGGAGTTCCAGAGGATGGGTGAAGCCCTTGAGAAAACCTGGAGACGAGCATGGGAGGAGGAGACAAGGGAGCTAGAGAGTAGGAGGTCTTGCGAGGAGCGGACAGTACAGTTTGGGTGGTATTTAGAGACAAGGTCTTTGATGTAATTATGGGCAGTGTTATGAATGGCTTTATACGTCAGTGTTAGTGTTTTGAATTTTATCCGTTGGACAATTGGAAGCCAGTGGAGGGATTGGCAGAGTGGGGTGGCAGATGCAGAGCGGTTAGTAAGGTGAATGAGTCTGGCAGCAGCATTCATGATGGACTAGAGTGAGGATAGCCTGCGATGAGGTAGGCCAGTGAGGAGGGAGTTACAGTAGTCAAGACGTAACATAATAAGGGAGTGAATGAGTTGCTTAGTGGTTTCCGTGGTTAGGAACGGTCGTATCTTGGAGATGTTGCGAAGGTGAAGTCTACGTGAGTTTGTCAGTGATTGGACCTGGGGCTGAAAGGACAGATTGGAGTCTAGGATTACACCTAGTACCCTGGCGTGAGGGGTGGGATTGATGGTAGTGTTGTTGATCTTGATGGAGAAGTCAGGGAGGTGGGGGGACACGGGCTGGGGGGAATAATAGAAGCTCAGTTTTGGAAAGGTTGAGTTTGAGGAAGTGGAGTGACATCCAGTCCGATGTGTCACATAGTAGGCTGGTGAGGCGATTGGAGACTGAGGGGGTGAGGTGTAGAGAGATAGATTTGTGTATCGTCGGCATAGAGATGGTAGTTGAAGCCGTGGGAGTTTATCAATTGGCCAAGGGAGGAGGTGTAGATGGAGAAGAGGAGGGGTCCGAGGACAGAGCCTTGAGGGACCACGACAGAGAGAGGGAGTGAAGGGGAGGTGGCAGCGTTATAGGCAACACTGAAGGAGCGCTGCGATAGATAGGAGGAGAAACAGGAGAGAACGGAGTCTCTGAGGCCAAGAGAGTGCAGTTTTTTGAGGAGGAGGGGGTGGTCAACCGTGTCAAAAGCCGCAGAGAGGTCAAGTAGTAGGAGTATAGTATAGTGGCCATTGGTTTTGGTGGTTAGTAGGTCATTGGCGAGTTTGAGTAGGGCAGTTTCAGTGGAGTGTAGGGGGCAGAAGCTGGACTGTAAAGGGTCAAGAAGGTTGTTGTTGGTGAGATGGGAGCTCAGGCAATTGTAGACTTAGCGTTCTAGGAGTTTAAAGGTAAATGGCAGTAGGGAGATGGGTCTTAGGTTGTTCAGGTCGGAGGGGTCCAGGGAGGGTTTCTTAAGTATGGAAGTGATGTGCGCGTGCTTTAGAGGGGAGGGGAAGGTAACGGTGGAGAGGGAAAGATTGAAGATGTGAGTGAGGGAGCACAGGGTGGAAGAGGAGGGGGACCGCAGGAGTTGTGAGGGGACAGGGTCCAGAGGGCAGGTGGTGAGGCGGGCTTCAAGAAAATCTTAGTGACCTCTTCGGTGGTCAAGAGAGGTCAAGGGAGCAAAGTGTTGAGGGGGATATTGTGTGAGGAGTGTTAAGTGGGGTGGATGTCTGAGCAGTGGCGAAGTCCCTACGAATTGCGTCAATCTTGTTTTTGAAGTGGTTGGCAATCTCGTGGGCAGTAAGTGAGGTACTGAGTGGAGGTGGAGGCGGAGAAAGTGAGAGTTAAAAGTGGAGAAGAGCCGCTGAGGACTGGAGGAGAAGAAATTAGTGAGGGTAATAAAGTAGGCTTGTTTGGCAGCGTGAAGGGAGGAAGTGTACGTTAAGAAGGCAGATTTATAGTGGGTGAACGCTTGTTGGGATTTGGTTTTACGCCATAGAAGCTCCAGCGCACGACTATGTCGCTTGAGGTTTCTGGTGTGGTCGGTCTGCCAGGGTTATAACGGTCGGGGCCTAATGCTTTGTGTTTTTGGGGGTGCGAGCGAGTCTAGAGCGGCTGAAAGCGAGTTGTTGTAGACAGTAGTGGCCAGGTCAGGGCAGGACAGGGCAGGGATGCTGTCGTAAAGTTGGTCAGTTGCAGAGTGGCAGGGAGCAGGGTTCCAGTTCCGGAGGTTTCTGCTGGTAATTGTTTGCCGTTTGGAGGGATAGGAGTTTGAGGACGAGGAGACGGAGAAGGAGAAGGTGATGAGGTTGTGATCGGAGAGAGGAAAGGGGGTGTTTGTGAGGTTGCAGGGAGTGCAAAGGTGAGAGAAGACAAGGTCAAGAGTGTTCCCGTCAGAGTGAGTGGAGGACTGTATGCACTGTGCTAGTGCAAAAGAAGAGGTTATGTGGAAGAGTTGGGATGTAGCCGGGTTATTGATGTTGATAGGGATGTTGAAGTCTCCAAGAATGATAGTGGGTAGCTCAGAGGAGAGAAAGAAGGGTAGCCAGGCGGCGAAGTCGTCAAGAAAGCAGGACACGGGTCCAGGAGGCCGATAGATCACTGCACTCCTCAGAGAGATTGGAGAGAATAGCCGGATGCAGTGGGTCTCGAAGGAGGAGAAGGATAGAGAGAAAGGGTTAGGAAGGACTTGGAAGGTGCTCAGTTGTGACAGGAGCAAACCAATCCCACCACCTTTCCGACCACTGCGTCTGGATGAGTGGGTCCAGATGAGACCTCCATAGGAGAGTGCTGCGGGGGAGGCAGAGTCTGTTGCTTGGACCCAGGTTTCAGTGATCGCTAGGAGGTTAAGGGAGCTGGAGACAAAGAGGTCATGGATGGACGTTCCAGAGTGCGCATGAGAACGGGAGGGTGGACAGATATAAGAGCAGGGGGACAGATATAAGATTGAGGGGGTTGCGGCAGTTTACGGAAGAGAGAGGATGTCTTGTGTGTGGGCGAGGTAGTGGAGAACCAGGGTTCGGGGAGATATCCCCAGAGGTTAGGAGAAGAAGAAGGGTGAGAAAGGTGGCATGGGAGCGGGATGTATATGAGCGCATATGTCTTCCAGTTCTGGTGTTCGGGTCAGCAGGAGAGTGGAGTATCAGGAGGAGGTGATGAGAGCAGTAGTAGGGAGATGGAAGCAGTGACGGTGAGATGTACAGTTGTTTGGGTGGAGCAGAGGGACAGAGAAAAGAGATCACTCTTATTGTCACTGTTGTCTCACTTATTGTCATTGCTATGTATTTTATTTTTCCCAGTTGTCCATTTGTTGCTTGCATATTGTCATTATTGCCTGTTTATTGTTTAGTCAACATTGTTGTTTTTAGCCTGCATATTGTAACAATTTGTTGCCCATGTATTGCCAGGAATCTAACTTTTTTCACCTAAGTCTTCAGTTTTATTACCCAAATGTTGCTTTTTACCCTGTCCCATTATCTTTCCTTCAAGGACTGGAACCAGATTAGGTCCAGTCCATTTGAACGATAAGCATACCAGAGGTAATAGAGATTAAGCTAGCAGGGCAACCAGCAAGACCCAATGAATACTAAGATAAAAATAATGAACGTGTCTCGTAAATAGGTTAACAGAATTCTTCACGTCAGCAATAATTATCTTATAGTCAATGTTAGCCTCATATATACAACTTAAAGATATTTGAAAACTAAAAAAGAGGCCTGTCTTCAAAAAAAATTATTTATTTTTACCTGTCCCGAAGCCCACATTACTGATCTTTGCTATCTTGAATAAATTAGCTTGATGAAAAATCTTCTTCATTTGACACTTGAGAGTGTCAGATACCTGGCCCCTCATTTGTGCTTTGTGGTTTCTCCAGCTAGCCCTTTGTCACCACAGGACACAGTAGTGACATAGGGGCCAGCAGTAAGAACCGTAACCCACAGTGGCAGACCAGGCATGTGACATCCCTAGAAGTGCAGGTTTTTCAGTTGTTACTTCAAGATAGGAAAGATCAGTGGTATGGCTGGTAGGACAGGTGAGTATTTTTTTTTTCTTGCAGGCAGGCCTCGTTTGCATTTTTAAACAGTCATCTAAAGATACATGTCATTGAAAAAAAAAGGCCTATGTGCTAAGAAATATGGCTTCCATTGCTAGTTGCCATCATGATTATGCTGAGCTAATCATTTTCTCAGTCTTTGATGAACAACACAAGAGGGTGTTTCTAAGTGCAGCAGAAAACAAATTTAGTAATAAAAGAGTAACTATCCATTCACATGAGTTTGAAGAATAAAATGCATGTCACATAACCTAAAAGCCATCATCTATGGTCAGTGTGGAAGAACATCCAGCAAAAGATAGAAAAAAGATTGCGCCGCGCTCCTATATATTTATATATACAGCTAAAGCTTCTAAAGTGTATCAAATAACAATGTTACCAAATGTGAACTGTGATTATACCACTAAATGCATATGAAATAATACATATAGATAGCATGCATAGTAAATAGTCCTAAAGCAATAGTGCCTTAATGGGTGCCACGGTATAAACCTATGTTGCACCTATATATAACTGTGTGAACTCTATATTAATAGTGCAAAAGCATATGTGCACGTGCTAATATTAAACAAATATATATACAGTCTTTAAAGTAAATGTGCAGGTAGATATTCTGTTCCTTTTCTCCGAGTGCTAGATGGTCTCCTTATATGCTCACCTCTATATTTGCCTGAATGAATCCAGGCAAATACGCTTTTTATCCTTCCAGGATAGATGAAATGGGATGATGCCTTTGCTCTAGCCGTCCTATGAGGTGGACATGCATATGGATGGATCCTCCTGTTATCTCCTTTATCTCCCTGTGTATCTATGAGTACACTGAATAGCTCTCTTGGGATCTCCCAATTCCCCTCCTGGGGTTGTTTCCTCGTTCACTCCTCCTTATATCAGCTCATGGGATGTTTGGTCAAAAAGAGGAAAAAGCAGACCATAGTGTCTTATCCTTATACACAAGATGGATTTATTTCTGCCAATAACAGGTATAACTTGATGGTATGCAGCTCATATATGATCCAAACAGGCATGAATGGCAATCAGCAGGTAAAAAGTAGGTAAAAATAAACCTCTCTGCAGCTGCCCCTGCAGTGCTGTCTGCCTGTGCTTGTGCTCGGATCTGCTCGCTTCTCCAGTGCAATGTCGTGATGTCAGAGCCCCTCCCCTACGCGTTGCGTCACAGGGTCATGTGACTTCATCAGGGGGAATTTGATTGGATCAAATTCCTTTTGCACTATTAATATAGAGTTTACACAGTTATATATAGGTGCAACATAGGTTTATACCGTGGCACCCATTAAGGCACTATTGCTTTAGGACTATTTACTATGCATGCTATCTATATGTATTATTTCATATGCATTTAGTGGTATAATCACAGTTCACATTTGGTAACATTGTTATTTGATACACTTTAGAAGCTTTAGCTGTATATATAAATATATAGGAGCGCGGCGCAATCTTTTTTCTATCATTTATACACACTAGCTAAGTGAGTCAGTGCAAGTGCCAGCGCACCCCATACACTTGTAGAACTTATTGAACACCTCGATTCATAATAGCTCACAAGTATTCACCATAATTATCCAGCAAAAGATCCTTTGTTTTTGGCTGTATGGGTGGATACCAATACTGGCAGCTGTGTGCAAAAAGGGGAGGTGGATGCTTGGATAGGTAGGCTTGAGAAAGAGGCATTATTGCCTTGAAATGTGTAGCCACATCCCTCAATGCCCCAAGGGTCAGATGTCACTGCTGAGGTTCCAACGCTGTCAAACCTTTGACAGTTTGGCTTCTATTCCTTAGCCTACATTCTACACAGTGGTTCAGAGTTCTGCTTAGTGGGATATTCTTCCACACTGCCTGGGACCACAGATGACAGCTTTTGGGTTACATGACATGCATTTTATTCTTCATACTTATGTGAGTGGATATTTACTAATAAAATGTGTTTTCTGCTGCACTTAGATGTGCCCTCTCATGTTCTTCTGCTGTATTTTAGATATCCCTCTATGTGTGGAGGAGCTGCTCTATGGACTTTGTTGGCATTTTAGGATAATTTTATATACATATTCCACAGTACATTTAGCTGCTGTCAACCTGGGGCCTACTAGAGGTTTTTTGCACAAAGACAAATAATTACTACCAGGGGCGGACTGACCATTTGAAAACTCGGGCACTGCCCGAGGGTCCGGGGTCAGTAGGGGGCCCCATGAGATGCCCCTGGTACCTTTTTCATAGGCTTTTTTGAGTGTGGGTGAGGACACAGGGGCCCCATGATCCCCTGTTGCCTGGGGGCCCCATGAGTTGTCAGTCCGCCCCTGATTACTACTGAACATTTTCTCAGTCTCTGACCTAAACAAAGTATGTTGTAAGTGAAGTGAGTGTGAGGTCAGAACTTCTGATCTGCATATTTGTTTTGGTAAGTATTAAAGGCATTAGAGTAGCGTGAAAACTAGGCAGCTATAATTTTTAGATGGAGTCAGGAATGGTAGCCTCCATTTTTTCAAAACAAAGGCTTGCTTAAAGCCTCACTCCAGGAAAAAAATCCATCATCCCCACCATCACCACCTACCAAGAAATAAATCAATAAAAATAAATTTCTAAGAACCTTTCTACAGTGGATCTTCTGATATTGGAGGCTGGTGATCAGAAGCTGTACTTTGGGCCACCGGTCTTCTTGCTGCCCCACAACATAATTTCATGATGTTACCACTGGAAGATTTCAGGATCCTGTAAGGTTTCTGTGAGAACCCTGTAGTGAACACTTCTGGCAGTCAATGGGCAACATCCTGCAGATAGCTCCTGTATACATGTAAGCTCTGGGCTGGCTGTGCAGGGAAGGCAGAGCTTTTGCTTTTGGTAATTCTTTCCTGATCAAACCTGCAGCGGTATTACCACAAGATCGTCCTTCATTTCAAGGTTCACCAATCCATGTTTCATCCAATAGACAAGCAGTAGGATCCAAAGGAGCCTTCCTCCATTGGACAGGGGAGAGAGTACTGAGTTTGGCTCTCCTGGGTCTTATCCCAGCAGCTTACATGTATCCAGGAGCTGTCATGGACTACTCGCTGTCTGCTGCTGTCACTCTGCATGGCCATTGATGGGAGTTTCTGTCATTTGGAGATTATTGAAGGTGGAGAAGTTACTTTTCATTCTGGAGGGGATCTTTATTGAGGAACAATTGTTGAAGTGATGTTACATCACACTGCTCATGTTGACTGACTTTGTACAGTCAAATTGTCTGGTAAGAGGCCAATCTGTTTCGGGTGTATGGTGATGGTTTTTGGATTGAACTTTTCCCTTTATGCACCTGCTTCCATTCATTTGGGAACTTATATGGACTTATTTAAAGTGACATAAGATTATTATATAACTAGCACTGGATTTTCTTCATTTACATCATAATATTGCCTTTACATGTGCAAGCTGCTTTTATTTATTTATTTATTTTTGTTGTTTAAAATCTGAGTGCAAGTGTTGGTTTATATTTACATGTAGTATTTTGTTCCATGTTTCTCAGTGCTTTCAAACCCTAATTATGAGGTCTGACCTGCTCCCGTTCACTCCTGTGTAGATCTGACAACAGCTAGGAAGGAGATGGCTGATTTATTGCTGAAGCTTGTCTCAGCTGTGACCACTTTTCATAGACAAGCAATGACAACAGTAATGTAGAGGGAGGAGGGACAAGATAGCTTTTGTATTCCTCTTGCCATTGCTTGTTTCAGGAAAATGTTAACACTAAGACAAACTGCGGCTACTAATCAGTCTCTTTCACAGCTGTTCTCAGATTTTACTCACGAATAAGGTTAGAAAACACTTAGAAACATGGGACAAAGTACCACAAGCACTTTATCCCATATGGGACACAAATATAAAATAAAGTCCTAATGAAGGAATTTCTTAAACAACACTTTAGGTCTAATTGAGTGGAGCTATGATTTTAGCACAGCTGTAGTGGTTGTTGGATAGCTTTAGTAGCCTACTAAGTGCTTTCCCTTGTTGATTGCAATTGCTCTTTAAAACCCTCATAGGGAAACAGTTGCAAACTGGAACCAGCAGTGGTCTTTGGGGAACTGGGAAATCAGAAATGTCTTAAAGGCCACACATGACACACGAACAGCCATTTAGCCATCCCTGGTCAATGCGCACACGGACGCGCAGATAATAATTAACTCAGCATTGTCCCAATAAGTCAGTTATATTACAAGCATTTATCTGCGTCTCCGAATAACCTCATAACGAACCAGCATTTATGTTATTATGCATTTATCCTCTGACCTTCTCCGATGCTCGGTAATCCTTTCTACCTTACAGGCATTAAAAAGCGCCATAATAGCCATTTGGTTTCCTGTAACTTATTAAGATGCAAGTATTTTTCTGCACAACTTACAGATGAAAAGAGGAAATCAAAGCGCCTGTAACTAAGCGTGTTATTTAACTCAAAGTGATCATATTGTACATATGTTGGTGGTGTGGTGGTAATGAGTTGGAAGGTGCGTGCATACCACCACACTTGGTTGCTATGGCTCAGGGCTGCGATGCTGTGCAATTGTACTCAACAAATATGTGTTTATTCAGGGATAATTCTCCAGTGAACAATGGAAGGGTTTTGTGTACTGACACATTAATCGTAGTTAGATCAGCCTTGATTGGCAGAGTCACAAGTCAGTGTCAATAAAGGTCCATCCCTCGAATAATAGCCACAAGATGAATAGTGGAAGTGAATTGTTTTGCTGATTATTTTATTATATAGCCTGATTATGTGCAGGACCAATGAATTGCATAATAACTAGAAACCTTTTCGCAAGGTGAAAATATCAATGAATCCTAAAGAGTATTTATCTTTTTTTTTAAATGTTCAATATCTCACAGATATTCTTTTTGATAATTGTAATTCTAATTAGGTTTCATTCATTACATATTCAGTATTTGCTTCCTGCTATATAGCACAACACAATGATTGTGCTTTACTGCTCCTTCTAGTAAAGTAACAGAAGTGGGGGTTACCAGACTACTTTGTGTGTTTGTAGGATTATGTGTTTTTCCACTGATGCAATTTATATAGAAATCAATATAAATGCTTCAAAATGCATGTCAACAGTGTCAGTACAAATTAACGTGTTTTGTTGCATGTTTTTGAAGCATGTTGCAATGCACTTTGCATTGAATGTCAACATGTGTTGACACATTATAATGCATTAATGTGTGTCAACCTCCGTTGACATGCATTTTCATGCATTGGTTACCTAAGAAAAATGCATATGTGTTGTACAGAATGCCAGGGATGGGTCCTGGATGGGTCCTGGATGGGAGGTATATTTCCCAAATATTTGGATTGTAATGCCTTTAAGGAGGATGATGAGAACACATTATAGCAGGGGCGCACTGACCATTTGGAAACTCGGGCACTGCCCGAGGGTTGGGGTCAGTAGGGGGCCCGATGAGATGCCCCTGGTACCTTTTTCCAGGCCCCTGGTACCTTTTTCTAGGCTTTTTTGTTTTGGCAAGTACACAGGGGCCTCATGATTCCCTATTGCCCGGGGGCCCCATGAGTTGTCAGTCCGCCCCTGCATTATAGTACTCATACAGGGTGATCTGGATTGGTAAGTCCTCATTTGGTACCCAGAATGCAAAGGTTCTGAGAGACTTTGGGTGAGAAAGAGCCTCCAAACCCTGATTTCAGGGACTTTGGTCCTGAAAGGTTTACCCTGCCTATAAGGGAGACCTGAAAAGGAACATGAAGGAGTCAGCATCGGTGAGGCAGAGTGGAGCGGTTTACAGCAGTGAGAAAGCATGGACTGTCACGATCGCGGCATCAGACCCCAGACCTTCTCACCAAACTCGTGACTGAAGGGCTAGCCGATCTACAACCGCGATGTGACGTGTGTAACAATGCCACACCCAGCTGCACCCTGCACAACGATTTTCCAGCTAATGGATACCGATCGATGTGCCAGTAGCCTGAATCGATTGTTACTGGGTCAGGTTAATTATGCAATTAACCCTTCACACTGCCACCACCTCCTTTTTGATCAGAGAAAGAGGAAACTCGGCATTCAGCTATAACACTATAATGGTTGCTATAATCGTCTCTATAAAACGGTCTGCAGGCCGGTTATACAGAGGTTCAAACAAACACAGTAGCATTCTCTTTAAAGGCAGGGATTCGTAAATTGCAATTAAGAGCTATAGAAACAGTTCAACACTTTCAGAAAGAAAGATTTATTACTAAGAGGTCAAACGGGTGCAATAAAAAATATTTACAGAAAAAGATGTAACTAAGATATATATATAAACATACAGAAAAAGATGTAACTAAGATATATATATATATATATATATATATATATATATATATAAACATACAGAAAAAGATGTAACTAAGATATATATATAAACATACAGAGACTAGCAGCACAGCAAAGAGATATCAGGGGGAGGTTAAAGGGTTAAGATACTTGCCATTAAGCCTTGGATGTAAGCAGACCAAGTTTCTGAGCAGAAGGGCTTTGATCTCCCTATGTTACGATGGAAAAATTGGGAGATGTCTTCAACTGAACTTTCTTAGGCCTGACAGCCTCTTTTTTTGTTCCCAAGCAGGAGGTGGTTCTGAAGTCAAGGACCAATCCCCTGTTTAGGGAGGACTCGTCAGGCGTAGCCCTAAACTGGAGCCAACATCTTTCATAACTCATATTCTGGTCCATAACTTTCCATCTGCACCAGGGACCTCCCACCCGAGGGTAGATTATTATGCAAACAATTCTGAGGATTGACCAGATATGAATTATATAGTTGTATGTTAAACGGTTCGCGAGATCTATTTCTCTGCTTTCCCGTGCACCCGAGATAAGGCGAGTGACCCATCAAACTGTACGCCTGCTCATCGTCCATCTAATGATATGTCCGGTTTTTATGTATGTCTCTCATATTCCAAGATATGAGACATAGGGGAAAAATGGATCTTTTAAAATAGTTATCTGGTGTGTGCTTCTTGGGAATGCTTTGAACTCCTGGGAAGGCTCTGTTATCTTTTTACGAGGTGTGAAATTACACAGGTTCTTTGGTCAGTGAGACTCCAACTCTCTTGGGGGCTTTTATGGCTCCTATGACCCTCAGGTGACATTCCTAACTCACACACATACTGGCCACATGTCGCTGGGCCTCTCAGGAAGAGAGGGGGGGGGAAATGAGGGGAAATATATTTCAGGACGGTTAATCCCTCCGCCAAGATGGAGGTTGAAGCCAAAATGGTTGAACCGCGTCCATCTCTGATGCGCACGTTTGCGACATGAACTATCTGGCAACTGAGATGCTGTTTAATCAACTGCTGCAGTCTTTGTGGCATCCCAAAAGCAGGCAGGAACCCTAAACGCTGGCGTGGGACTGGTATACTGGCAGTGAGCCATCGTGACATTTTCATTACACCAGAATTATGGAGTGTTTATTTCATTTGTTTTGTTGAAGAAAGCTGTTTTGTCTGTAAGTTTGTGAGTGGACAATAAAGACTCTTTACTTTTACAATCAGCTGGTTGGTGATCTCAGGCTCCCCATATTACAAATAGTGCCCCATCGTTGGTGTTGGTGGAAAGAATAGTGCTCCATAATTGGTGTCAGTGGGAGGAACAGTGCCCTATTATTAGTGTCAGTGGGAGGAACAGTGCCCTATTATTGTTGTCAGTGGGAGGAACAGTGCTCCATCATCGGTGTCAGTGGGAGGAACAGTGCCCCATTATTGGTGTCAGTGGGAGGAACAGTGTTCCATCGTTGGTGTCAGCAGGGGAAATAGAGTCCCATCATTGGTGTCAGTGGGAGGATTAATTCCCCAACATTGGCATCAGTGGGAGAAATAGTTCTGTTACCTTAGGTATATACATAAAGACTGTGTTTTACCCCAGTTGTTATTTGCATTGCCTGAACAAAATAGTCACTAGAGGAATAAAATATAAATCTGTGTATGAAATACCACAATAACACATTTCTCAGGAAGAAAGTAAAAATGCAAAGTTGCACCAAATTGACTGTTAAATTGGATGTAAACCCAATCATTAAAACCTTATATAAGCTTTAACATGTTAATGTAATTTCAAAAATATCAATTTCTACTTATGGAGAAGCTGTCCTCTATTTGGATGCTTAGCTGGCAGTCTCTCCATAGAAACCAATGGGATTTTTCTGTTCATATGCAGAACAGGCTGCCTGGATGATAGAATTGGCAGGACAACCATCTGTGTGAATCTGGCAGAAGCAAGGACAGGTGAGGTTAGGACTTTAGAGGGTTTGGAAGGAAACTGGCTTACTTAAAGTCCCACTCCTGGCTGCTGTAATATACCAATGTGTTGGGGCTGCCCTTCCCCTTCACTGCATGGGTTAAATGCTCTTTATGTCTAGGAGATGATGTAAAAGGATAATTACTTACCTTATTCCTTGCCCCCCCCTAAAAAAAAGCCCCTTTTATTTTCCACTTGACCAGTCAAAACTCTTCTACCTCTTTAAGCACAAAGTAGGACCAGGGCTGTATCTTCTACATTGCACGTCTGGTCACAGTTTTTGTATTTTGTAACTTATGTTCCACCTTAAAGACCACCGGGAGGTGGCACTAAAGGGTTAACATCTGTTGGGCCATGCAATTAAAGGATAACTAAACCTAAGAGCAAACATGCAATATACTACCGCTTGCAGTCCTTAGATGGTGGTGGCTGCCTTTCTTTTATTTTTTTGCATGCTAAGAACATTTTCAGCAAGTACAGAATGTACTTGTTCATATTTCCAGAAATGCAGTATAAAATCCAGAAAAACAGTTGCGAGTGAGACCAGGGGTGGGGTGGGGGGGGGGGGGTTAAATGAGGACGAGCTTTAAAGTAAACTTGTGCTTTGCCCATACAGTTTCATTAATACTCCTACTGATGCAGCACCTTTTACTTTTCTTTCCTTCATTCCCTGGCCATTGAAGACCAGTCCTATACATCCTTTGATTTGATCCCAGTCACAGCTTAGACAGGGCTGAGGACTGAAGCCATATGACAGCCCTGGGTACCTGACCTGCCAAACACCAATGCTGTCACATGTTTGGAAGGAGAACAAGTCACATGGTCCACTATATAGCGAGTATTTCTCCTTACATCCAGCAGCAAAAAGGTATAGCACTGGGCAAAGGGTTTAATGGAAGGTGAGTAAATGCAAAAGACCGGCATTAAAGTGAACCTGTTGCCTTGCCCTGTGTTGACAAAGCCTTCTGCTAGTATGATTTTATTCCATTATTTGTGCCATTAAAAGGTAAAACGGCACTTGTACGAAATAATATCTGAATTTCCTAGCTTATGCTGTCCACACGATTAAGTAACCAGATGATTACTGTTTGCTATTTTGCTGTAAAAATCACTTAGACGTTTTATTGATTTATTGATTGCTGCAATTTTCTATAGATGGAAAAAGTCCTTTGGAGAATGGATTCTAGATAATATCCCCACAATTCATTAAAGAACGTCAGCGTAGCGGAAAAGCAGGAAACAAATAGCTCTCATATAATTGCCATCGCTAAAGGTAAACACTTAAAGGGCAATTCTACCCAAGCCTGATATTTCATCTGTAATCATGTGCTGGTATAAGGAAGGATAGATTCACTTCTATAAAAAGAAACCAGTGCAGGCTCATAAGTGTATGCATACTGCTATTCATAGCTCTGTGCTGGAAGTGCTCGTGCCCTGCTATTGGCACCCAATGGCTTGCCTCCTGACCTGCCTCTACACTTTTGACTTTTTGTTGTGTCCTCAGATTGCCTTCTGGACTCTGCTTACTGCAATGTCTGCCCTCCATAAGAGCCTCAACCTAGTTCCCATAACCTGCTCTGATGCCCCAATGCTCCTGCAGTTGGCTCTTGCTCCTGATCCTCAGTCCTCTGCTCCATGCATCTGGCAGAAACATAGATCCTATACTGCACGCAACTCTGTAACTCATGCTACTCCTTGCCCTTACATTCTCTTTCACCACCTTCAGGAGTGTTGGGCAGGAGGTACCTCACAAGAGGAGCCCCCCATTTACTTTGTCTCTACCAGAAATATGATAGCTGTCATCCCTCCCCATGGAATTCCTACTTCTGAATATATCCAGAAAGACACAGCCCATCACTCAGGGGATGAGCGCATAGTGCCACATCCCAAACTACAATACAGAATAAATGTAAATAGTGCAGCACTAGAAATAAAGTGTATGGGTATACCTGTAATGTTGTATAAGAAATAGCACAGATATGCCTCAAATTACAAAACAACACAGTATATAAATGAAGTCCTTAAAAAAATTATAGCAATGGTGAAGTTGTATCAAACACCCTCACTAATATTATAATATAACACACAGTGCAAATGATAGTCCAGAATATCTGATGTGATGAAACCACGATTAGACTAAAAAAGGTGACTTGATAAAATCCCAGTGACAACTGTGATCCGGTGCCATGCAGGAATAATAGGTAAATTGCACACTCACCAGAGGCGCAATAAAACTGCGCATTTGTGTCATATACACCAGAGGTCCCTTCAGTTATGGATGGAGAGTAGCCTGGAATAGATGACTCCGTGATGAATGGTAAAACATCTGGGGGTCCCCTTAATGAGCCTGGCTAAAGAGGGTCTCCTGCTTAAGGAGGAGACCCTGCTAGCCGTGACGTCAAGCTGCCGGATCAAGGAGGTCCGGCGGCCACCCACTTTTACCAGCTGGTCAGTGGTATGCTGTATTCAATGTTATCACATCCTTTGTGCACGAGGATTGTTTTCTACTACAGTACCTAAGAAGTGTGTCTTCTCTGTTTTAATCTTCAATAAATTCATTTTTAGCTTGACATAAATACTATGCTATGGGTACTTTTTTCTGCTCTATATCGAGCATTTAATCCCCCAGGACCACCAGATGACCATCCCAGGGTCCAGAGGAGAGTTGTAATCAGCAGATCCCATCTTTTTGTAATTTGAGGCATATCTGTGCTATTTCTTATACAACATTACAGGTATACCCATACACTTTATTTCTAGCGCTGCACTATTTACGTTTAAAACATTTGGAAGGTTTTATGGTTTCCCTTTTTAGTGTATCAGCTGCTGTCGCCCGTTAGCGCTCGCTGAACCACATACAACTATACAAAACAGAATACAAAAAAAAGAAACCTCCAAAAATAGGGACTTTGTCCTGTGCTAAAAAACAAAAACAAGAATTGACTATAAAATTATATTTATTAAAGTCCATTAAAACGGTGAACCAACAATTCCACCACTTGATTGGTAAATATTTAATAAAACATGTCCAACAGATTACATAGCAAGATTTGACAATTCCATATCCCGTTGTTATTGCGGACGCACTTCGCAGTCCACATTTGCTTCTTCAAAGGCTTTGAGGGGAGTCGTCCACAAAAACATGTACATAGCTTCACAGTAACAAATATATGTATATATACATGAAGATATTACAACCATTAATACACATTTAACCATTAATAACAACATTATGATTATTTCAGATTTTTGGTGCTGAAAGCGGTACCATTATTTTGCATGGAAATATGTAGTTTTTTATTGTAGGCTGTAATATTTAGGAATAACTCACTGAAATCTGTCCGAACAAGAGTCTAGTAAACATCCCGGATAGGATAAAATTTGCAACACAAAATCATAACTTATAATTTAATAAATAATCATAAAAAAAATAATATAATAATAATACATTTAATTCAATAATATAATCAAACCAAAAACACAAAAATTTGAAATATAGCGCCAAGTTCACACATTACTGAGCAAAGTCGCAAAATCGTTTTCAGTGTCTGATGACGAATTTCTCCACGAATCATTATCACTCAATTCTGCAAGTGGTTCTGATTTACTAT
This sequence comes from Staurois parvus, assembly GCF_062004578.1. Lineage (NCBI taxonomy): Eukaryota > Metazoa > Chordata > Amphibia > Anura > Ranidae > Staurois > Staurois parvus. Next base: position 4,302,472 of record NW_028318523.1, read on the forward strand.
CGCTGTTCTCTAGCCGGTCTAAAACCGCTTTTGACCTAAAGGGACGCTTTTTGGACGCCATGGACTTTTCTAAGTTTCCAGGCAGAAAGAACAGTAAAAATGCAGGCAGGGCACAGGACAAAGCACTCGGGACAAAATGTATGTGAAATGGTTTGAAACAGCAATGTTTTACTATGTAAAATTCGTTTTGAAAAAAATGACATTTTTTTTAAATTTTCAAATTTCCCGCCGCCGCCGGCGCCCGTACGTCCCGACGTCACAGGGACCGGAACACAGAAGCCGGATGCCGGCATCGGCCGGAGGAGATGGCCGGGGACGCTGCAGGGGACACATCGCGGGAGCGAAGGACAAGGTAAGCTCTGCAGGGACTCCCTGAGCAACGCCGCATGGTAAGCCCGAGTGTAGCTCGGGGTTACCGCTTTTGGTACAGAAACTTTACCCCGAGCTACACTCGGGAATACCGCCAAGGAGGTTAAATTATTATTACCTCTGAATATATGCAAAGGCCACTGCAAAGTCGAAAGCTCCCTAACAGATTTGGGATCCCAACCGCAGAGTAGGATATCCTATTTTGGTATTACAGAGCATGCTATTTGAAGGAATTGTGCATTTTGTTAAATAGCTATCTGGTATTTATGATGTTGCATTGGTACAGTCCTGGGTGGGGCTGCAGTGTACATGTCTGGGTTTAATAGTTGGAAGTGATCTGATGTCATTGGTGTACAACTTCCTCCTGCTTAGTTAAGCTCCCTTAGGATGGCACCCAGAGTTCCACAGGTGGGGGATTTTCATACAGGCTTGGATCTGTGACATCTTTCTACATGCAATAATTTGTGTCTTTTATAATTGCCTGGAATTCAGCTTTAAGGCGTTAAAGATTAAATTAGATACTTTAATGTCTAACACAGAAAACATTGAAAGGGCTAGTGCTCTAAAAGACAATGTTTCAGTTTTGGTAGATTCTGGAGAGTTGAACTATTGGTGGTTTCTAACACCTTTCAGGGACTCTGCTGTCAAGGTCCTTGTGTTCGAGTTCCCAGATCTGCAAAAGTCTCCCACTTTCCTGTTAGATCTGTTAGAGATTTGATTAAAGTGTTACTAAACCCAGGACCCTGCATTCACTATATCTGGTCTCCCCGGACCCTGCATTCACTATATCTGGTCTCCCCGGACCCTGCATTCACTATATCTGGTCTCCCCGGACCCTGCATTCACTATATCTGGTCTCCCCGGACCCTGCATTCACTATATCTGGTCTCCCAGGACCCTGCATTCACTATATCGGGTCTCCCCGGACCCTGCATTCACTATATCGGGTCTCCCCGGACCCTGCATTCACTATATCTGGTCTCCCAGGACCCTGCATTCACTATATCGGGTCTCCCACAGTGAACACAACATGGAAATGCAATTGATTTAGTAGATATAAATGAAATACCTTTATTCATCAGCAGTATATATATCAGTCATGTGACTTCTATCAGTGTCCAGCAGAGCACTGGTTAAAGCTTGTAGGAGGAGTTTTCATTCTCCCCTGATAGTCCTATGAGGCTGCAGGACCCCTGACCCTCTGTCTGGACACTGCTCATTGGCCCTGTGCTGATCACATGTACTCTTCCAAGAAAAAAAAAAACTCTCTAGGAATACACACCAAACTGAGAATGTGCAGCTTGCCCCCAAGGTTCTGTTCTATCGGCAGATGGATTGGGGACAGCAAAAGAAGGAGAGGATCAGAGAAGAAAGGATCAAGCAGCCTTTTTACGCACTGCAGAGGATTAACTCTGTAGGTTCCACAGTGAGCATAACAAGCATGCTTTACTGCATATACAGATTGATTTTACTGTTGTAGGTTTAGTAACACTTTAATTTTACATTTAAAAATGCAGCTTGAAAAGTAATAATACTCCTATAAACTCCAAAGTAAGCAGGAACAGAGCCAATAACTGGAAGTTATCTCCAAAGGAATACCAGAGAGGTATGTTACTACTTGATGACTTTATACTCAGAGATGTTAACCCAGGCAGAGGGTAAGTGGGGGATAAAGTAGGAGTGATATGGCAAAAGTAGGCATGGAAAATGTGCTTTAAGTGATTGTAAAGGCAGATTAAAAAAAATAACAAACATGTCATACTTACCTGCTCTGTGCAATGGTTTTGCACAGAGCAGGCCCAATCCTCCTCTTCTCAAGTCCCCCACAGGCTCTCCTGGCTCCTTCCTCCTGCCAAGTGCCCCCACAGCAGGCAGCTTGCTATGGGGGCACCTAAGCAGGCTCACTCCCAAGCCACTGCTCTGTGTGTGCATTGACACAGAGATGCAAATTTAAAAAAATGTACTACATTTGAAATGTAAACATATTGCAATAAATACAGTAAGGTATAAAAGTTAAATAAAATTATTTTTACTTATTGGGATAGATTTAGTAAAACTGGAGCACTCACAACCTGGTGCAGCTGTGCCTGATTGCCAATCAACTTCTAACTTCAGTTTGTTCAATTAAGCTTTGACAATAAAAACTGGAAGCTGATTGGTTTCTACGCAGAGCTGCACCAGACTTTGCACTCTCCAGCTTTAGTAAATAAACCCCATTGTGTTTGAGTTGGATGGAGGTGGATCCGTCAGAATCTTTGAATCATAACATAACGAATGAATCAGAAATGAATTTTTTTCCATTTGTTAATTTGGATGCACACAAGTCCAGTCGATATCGTCCAGTCAGCTCATTCCATTTCTCTGTGTGGGTTGGACTAGCAGGGATATAGCCAATCTTCCAAAATAACAAAAGAACTTCGAAAAATATGAATTGATTCAGAAACAACAGATAAATACTCTCTACTGAAATAATGAATTGTGCTGAAAATAAATTCCAACATAATGAATATGACGAAACAAAATGATTTACTCAAAGCAGATCTCCGTCCAATCCACTCCCCCTTTTTTTCTTCACCCCCGCTCACCTTTAGGGGGTATCTGCACATTTAAGATACTTACCCACTCAGCAGATTCAACGTTATCCCACTGAGATCCACTGAGATGATCTTGTTCCGTGCTGCCATCTTCTTTTTGACGTCATTGAGAAGCCTACCGGCTCTTCCTGGTTCGGTGGGTGGGCCTCCTGATGATGCACTGATAGGTCCACCCTCTCCTCCTTTCCTCTGTGGAAGGCTATGCCTCCTGGATTACATGACGTACATATCCGGGAAGGCACAACGGGCAGTGTGCACGTCATATGCCTAGGGCGAATGACAAGCACAGGGAGGCGGGGCTGGATATTTTTAACAAAAAAAGTGAACAAAAAAGAAAAAAAACAGAGCGCCATACATATGTGACATGGAGGGAGGGGTGGAGTGGGAGGAAGTTGGGAAGAGTCTGAAGGTTCGCTTTAACAAATTAAACTAAAACAAAAAATTTTTTTTTGTCATGTACATGTCTAGTCCTTACCACTGCTCCACAGTGGTATGAAAACAAAATGGTGGAAGATCTCCCCACCTCACGTAAGTGCAGGAGGAGGTGACTACTCTTATAAAGGGAACAGTCTGCTATGCATGAGTGCCATGCTGAGTTTGTTCCTTTGCATTGCCCACGTCTCCCAAGATGTTCTGCAGTTTTATTGAGAAGGCTCATCACATGTTTATCTATTGAGGGACCAGGTCCTTAAAGTGGAGGTTCAGTCAAAATTAAAAAGTAAATAAAAGTCAGAAGCTACAAAAACTGTAGCTGCTGACTTTTAAAAAAACCAACACTCACCTGTCCCACGATCCTGCGGTCACCCACCTTCCTGTGTCCTGGCGCCAACATCTTCAGTGTGGGCACCTGGCTGTGACAGCTTGAGGCTTCACAGCCGGGTGCCCACTGCACATGCGCAAGTAGTGCTGCACTTTGTGAATGGTCCCGTAGTCTTCTTGGACCTGTCTCGTGTTCCAGAAGACTACGGGGATGGGGGGGCGGACATCTTCTGCTTCTGGTCACCTAGGCTCACCTGTCAAATTCGGGAACCCCCCCTGCTCCCCAAAGGTGTCAATCTTTAACAGGGAGTGGGGGACGAAGCCTTAAAGTGGATCTTCCCCTTTTGGGTGGTGCTCCACTTTAAAGACTCCTTAGCCTTGGAGAAAATCCCAAAATATTGTGGGTTTCCTGAATTTCCCAGACACTTTGACAAGCATACTCCATTTTTTTAATGAAAACACCGCTTTTGGATGATGTAAACTTTTAAATCCTTGAACTTCAAAATCAGTCTATTCTGTATAGCCATATAGCTGAGCTGTGTACAGGCAGTATGGAATACCTTTGCTTCTAGGCTCTGTTAGCTTTTTCTTCCTGCATTACATTGCTGTAAAATAAGATGATGACCAAAACATAGCCATTCCGCATGAATATTTGTTATCCTGCTGCTCCGTATATTCAGCTCTTATCATCAATATGTAACCCTGCTGGGTTCCCATCTCTATCTCAACATATATTTCATTCAAATTTCTATTCACGTTTATCTCCTCACCAACTGTGTAGCTTGAAGGCTCTTTTCATAGCACAAATAAGGTTTTATTGAAGTACAACTCTCAAATCTTCAGCTGACCATAAGAGCCTCCAGCGTTCATCCATGATCTTGACTTCTCCAATATTATTTTTTTAAAACAAAAAATATGTAACGTTGAGTTAACCTTAGGGCAAGAAACAATACGGGACTGAAGAAGTGCAGCCCAATACTTTCCCAACCTCAGAATGACCTTCTTCATTAAAAAAGAGGAAACACAATAAAAATAAACAGGCAAATGCCATTCTTCCTTTTAAAATAGCTGTAGCCCACTTGGCAAACATCCAGATGGATTGGGATTCTATTATTAGCTATAAGGGTCTTTTCAGGGGAAAAGTCTTTTATTGTGAGGGGGCTGCATCTGCATTTCATTTTATGACTTTTATTGTAAAACAAAAATACGTTTTTCTGATTCTGAAACTGGTGCAATAGCCATTACACTGCAAATTTATAATGTTCTTCTATTGCACAGTATCTGAGAGTATGCAGATGCTTAAATGATTTAGTAATAAAAAAAAAAATCTAGATGAACCTTTTCTGCAATAGAAGAATATACATTGCTCTAATGTCTCCTACGTTTCATTTGTTCCAGCACTGCAACCCTAATGAAAATCTTTAGTGTTTGACACTTCCAGGAGTGTCGGGTACCTGTGTTTCCTGGTTTCATCCTCCGATGCCTACATCACCGCTGTGTCCTGTCGTGATGTAGGGTCAGAGGATGAAACCACAGAGAGTGGTTATTGGCATCTGATACTACTGGAAATGTGGAATTCTGAAGAGTCTGATAGAGGCTACAGTGCTGGAACAGAGAGGAGATAGGAGAAATGGGTGGCAGGGGTGGTGAGCATAATGTTTCTTCTATTCTAGGGAACAGTTATCTAGAATTTCTTATGCAACTGACGAGGGTTTTTTTGCTAAAACTGTGCAAAATCAGGTGCAACTCTGCATAGAAACCAATCAGCTTCCAGGTTTTATTGCCAAAGCTTAATTGAAAAAGCTGAAGTTAGAATCTGATTGGCTACCATGCACCGTTGCACCAGATTCTGAGTGCACCAATTTTGATAAATCTCCCCCATGGTCACCAAAAAAAGTGGTTTCTTATTTTTGTCTTTACAACGTGTGTTGTGACGTGTGTGTCTACTAGCACTTAGATTGAGTTACATAATCACTTGCTTAACTATGCTTCACTTCCTGGGGTGTACTTTGCGATTTAGCAAAACCTTAATGTAAAAAAATAAATAAATACAATGATTACCACTTGCCTACCGGGCACTTATACCCCCTTCCTGCCAATTTTCAGCTTTCAGCGCTGTAGCACTTTGAATGACAATTGCACAGTCATGCAACACTGTACCCATATGACATTTTTATTTATTTTTTTACACAAATAGAGCTTTCTTTGGGTGTTTTATTTTTTGCGCTATAAACAAAAAAAGAGTAAACAATTTGAAAAAAAAAAAGGTTTTCTTTGTTTCTATTATAAAGTTTTGCAAACAGGTAATTTTTCTCCTTCACTGATGTGCGTTGATGAGGCTCCACTGATAGGCAGCACTGATGGGCACTGATAGGCAGAACTGATGGGCACTGGTAGGAGGCACTGAGGATGCTGCACTGATAGGCGGCACTGATGGGCAGGACTGATAGGAAGCACTAATGGGTGGCACTGCTGGGCACAGGTGGGTGGCACTGCAGGGCACATGTGGGTGGCACTGATAGGCACAGGCGGATAGCATTGCTAGGCACAGGTGGGTGGCACTGATGGGCACAGGTGGGTGGCACTGCATGGCACAGGTGGGTGGCACTGCATGGCACAGGTGGGTGGCACTGATAGGTAAAGGTGGGCGGCACTGATGGATACAAGTGGGCAGCACTTGTTGGCACAGGTGGGGGACACAGGTGGGTGGCACTTCTGGGCACTGATCATCAGTGCCTTGATGATCAGTGCCAATCCCTTCGCTGACAATTACCGATTCTCGGCAGAACTTTCCTCATGCTGTGACAGCATGAGGAAAGTGCAGTAGACAACTGGCAATTGCATTTACCGGTGATTTGCTGTGTCATTGAACACAGCTGATGACATGGTAAAAGTCCGCCGTGATTGGCCATTTACCGTATCCCGTCATCAGCTGTGTCCGTAGGACACAGACATTTCCGATGGCACCAGGTGCGTGCTGCTGGGGTCGCGCAGGGGGCTTGATCTGGAATGGCGTCCATGGACATCATCACAGAACCAGACAACAGCGCTGTAGCCATTCATTGGCTATAACGCAGTTTGGAACTGGTTAAAGAACCCCAAAAAAACTGATGTATGTGACAGCGCTGGAGCGAGAGAAGTGAAAGGTGATTCCGGTCTATCTACCGTAAAGTGATTTTTCCTTCAAAAAAGCAGCTCCGTGGTTCAACTACAGCATAGGTGGAACCTGTTCTGGTCCTAGGCTGCTACCTCTGATAGCAACAAAGGAAGCGCTTGCCAAACAGTAAATTCTTGGATGTGTACTAAGGAGCACATAGTAAAAAAGTTCATCTCACTTGAAGGACCTTTTGGAACATGTAATGATTAAAATCATCAAATACAGCCAACATGTTTTGGGGGATAAAAGTCTCCTTCTTCTTCAGGGCTTGAGCAATCAATGCTAATAAAATAACAACAGAATGCATTAAGGGACCTGCATTAAAGTATATGTAAACCCTCACTTTGTAAAACAACCCATTCAGTTTAAAATAGAAATGAAAGACAAAACATTTGTGTATAGATAGGATTGTTGTTATTATACAGGATTTATATAGCGCCAACACACAGCACTTTACAACATAAGGAGAGACAGTACAATTACATGATAGTTTCATACAGGAAGAATCAGAGGGCCCTGCCCATTAGAGCTTACAATCTAAGAGGGAGGGTCAAAAGATACAAAAGGTAATAATTGTGGGAGATGAGCTGATGGAGAGAAAAAGTACAATTGTTAGGTGGAAGCAGGATAGGTCTCTCTGAGGAGAAGGGTTTTCAGGGATCGTCTAAAAGAGGAAGAGCAGGAGATAGCAGGACAGATTGAGGTAGGGAGTTCCATAGGATGGGAGAGGCTTTGGTGAAGTCCTAGAGGTGAGCAAGGGAGGAGGTGACAAGGTAGCTATGAGCAGGTGGTCTTGGGAGGAACAAAGAGAACAATTTGGTTGGCATTTTGACACAAGGATATTGATTTGGTTGGGGGTCGAATTGTGGAAGACATTCTAAATTATTAGGATTAGGATTTTTCATTTAATTTGTTGAGTGAGAGGAAGCCAATGGAGGGATTGGCAGACAGGGGTAGCAGAGGGGTAGCAGACACTGAACAGTTGGTAAGGTAGACGAGTCTGGCAGCATCATTCGTGATCGACTACAGGGGGCATAGTCTAATAAAGGTAATCCAATGAGGAGGGAATTGCAGTAGTCGAGGTGAGAGATGACCAGGGAGTGAATTAGGAGCTTTGTGGTGTCATTGGCTAGGAAGGGGGTATTTTGGAGATGTTGCGTATGTTGAGATGGCAAGCTTTGGACAGTGATTGGATGTGGGGCCAATAGGATAGTTCAGAGTTGAGGATAATTCCTAGCACCCTGGCATGCGGGGATGGGTTGATAGTTGAGTCATCAATCTTGACAGAGAAGTCAGGGGAAAGGGTACATTAGGAGAAAATATTATGAGTTTGGTTTTGGATAGATTGAGTTTGAGGAAGTGGTGTGACATCCAGCCTGATATGTCTGTTAGTAAATTAGTGACGCCTGTGGAGACTGATGGAGTGAGCAGAGGTGTAGAGAGGTAGATTTGGGTGTCATCAGCGTAGAAATAATATTGAAAGCCAAGGGAGGCTATTAAGTGACCCAGGGAGGTAGTGTAGATCAAGAATAGGAGAGGTCCAAAAACAGAACTTTGAGGGACCCCAACAGAGAAAGGAAGAGGAGAGGACAAATTAGAATTATAAGTGATGCTAAAGGTGCAGTGGGATAGATAGGGTGAGAACCAGCAAAGAGTACATACCATTCTACAATTCTAACCACTCTGCTAAAAATGTTTCTTTTTCTTTAGTTTTGTCTCCCTATGGTAGAGCTATCCTGTTACTTATTTGCCCTCTGACTCCTTGTCACTGGACCAGGAAGTGAGGTTAAATCTCCCCAATGGGAACACAGCAAAGCTAGTGGAAAAAAAGTAGCAAAACAAGCATATTCCCACTTTAATAAATGAAATGTAATTGCTCTGATGCCTACTTCGTTATGGCAGGAAAATCAATGCTCACATGCAAGTAAAGTAGCATACAAAATGCTTAACCACAAATTAAATTTATTTAGCTTTATTTTCCTTCTAATATCTTTCATACCCATTTAAAAGACGGCAGGGTCTTGCAACATGCATCTGTCATTAAATCATCAATAAAGCTTTTTTTCTTTGGTGATGGCTGTTATGACTGTATTGTGGATTATCTTTGAAGGGTAGATCAATACCGGCTATTTATTTATAAATTACCATTGCGGTGCACAGAGAGGTAAATAATCCACTTGTGATATTTTATTTCCTAATAAGACTGTACTTTCGGAAGTAATGCCTGCTGGTATATAACTGTTTCTCCTGAATTATCTCTGTATAAATACTGGTATGCTGCTAGTCCACATTTAACCCATGCTAACACCACCCTACGAATGCAGACTAAGCTGGTATATGGCACGGACACCTGGAGTGCGACCTAGGGGGATGTGATTGTTAAAAACATTGTGAGGCTAAAGATCTTCATTGTGTTACAACACTCATTACCAAAGTAATAATGCAAACTTTTGAGAGTGGTTGAATGAATAACCCTGGGGGCAGTCTTAAGTTTGTCAGAATTATACTGATGCTCAATGGAGAGAGAAGCCGGCTGCTCCTGTCATTGGAACAATTTAGACAATGTTTGTTAACCTGTTTTTCTATCTTACCTTAATAATAGGAATGAACAGAACCTCCTGCAACAGGCAAGGAAAACTATTCAATAGAGAAGATGGGACTTTCAGGGTGCATGAACATGAATATCAAACATATTAAAAAGTTATATAATTTTTATTTCATATTTTTGTAAAAAACACAAGAAAGGAAAAAATACAGAAACATAAAAACAATTTCAGTACTAAGAGTAAAACTGAGATTCAAACTTGGTTATGTAATTGTAGTTACTCCCTACATGTTTCGCCCTCACGGGCTTCTTCAGGGGAGATTCTACTTCTTTGCAGTGTGTTAACTCCTGTTATGTCATATGGTAACATGCATTGTGTAAAGGCTGCCCATTCAAAAGTCACCCCAATGACCAACTCACCACATTGCCGTGTGTTCCATAAAAAAGGGTTATGTGTGATTTTAAGCTAGATATAATATAATTTTTGTTTAGCAAGGAACATACATTTCACATTAATAATTATTCTACCAAAATTAGTGTGTGTTGTAAACTGCCTCCGACATTCTTCCTGCATCTTCTTGCCGGAGGCTGCCATTCTATTGAAGCCCAGAGCCCCTGAGCAGCACTGAGTCTTTAGACTATCAGCAGACTGGCCTCTACAATTTCGGCACAGTGCCAAAAAATAGAGAGCAACTGAGCATGTGCAGAGCAGGATAAGACAATGGGGATGATTTACTAAAGGCAAATAGGCTGTGCACTGGAAGTGCACGGAAAGTACAGTTGCTGTAGATCTGAGGGGAACATGCAAGTAAAATTAAAAAAAAGCATTTTTGTGTGCACATGATTGGATGAAAGAAACCAGCAGAGCTTCGCATCATTTAAGAGCTTCCCCTTGGATATAAAGCAACTTCACTTGCAGTGCACAGTATATTTAACTTTAGCAGAACAACCCCAGTGTATTACTGAATTTTAAACAGTATAGGCACATATTTGTAAGAAAACAAACATAGGGCGCGTTACCTTAAAAACATTTATTGATAGAAATAATAGGTATTGTACTCACAAATGACAATAATGTCAAAGGCACATCATGAAAGAACAGCACTGTCCAATCCACACTACGTGACTGTCCGCAATGGGAACCCTGGAATTCCAACAGGCTAACGTGTTTCAAAGACTTGCCTCTTTCTCAGATCCAACACATGCAATGCCTGTACCCTCTCATACATTCGCTAATGACTAGTTCAGAAGCTACATATGAGCCGTCACTGGCTTGCCCAGGGGCGGAGACAAATGTCACATGAGCCGCCCTTCCAGATGATATAAAAACAAACATAAAAACAACCAATCTGTAAACAATACTATGACTGTTATAAATAATTGATGAATTGTAAAAGACCACAATTCCAATTTTTAAATGTTTTATATACATTCACCGACATCTTTATTAGGTACACTTTGCTAGTACCGGGTTGGACCCCCTTCTGCCTTAATTCTTCGTGGCATAGATTCAACAAGGTGTTTGAAACACTCCTCAGAGATTTTGGTCCATATTGACATGATAGCATCACGCAGTTGCTGCAGATTTGTCAGCTGCACATCCATGATGCAAATCTCCTGTTCCACCACATCCCAAAGGTGCTCTATTGGATTGAGATCTGGTGACTGTGGAGGCCATTGGAGTCCAGTGATCTCATTGTCATGTTCAAGAAACCAGTTTGAGATGATTTGAGCTTTGTGACATGGTACATTATCCTGTTGGAAGTAGCCATCAGAAGATGGGGACACTAGAGTCGTAAAGGGATGGACATGGTCAGCAACAATACTCATGTAGGCCTTGGCGTTTAACCGATGCCACCAGCCTGAACCATTGATACAAGGCAGGATGAATCCATGCTTTCATGGATTTACGCCAAATTCTGACCCTGTCGCATCTGAATGCCCCAGCTGAAATTGAGATTTGTAGGACCAGGCAACATTTTTCCAATCTTTTATTGTACAATTTTGGTCAGCCTGTGCAAATTGTAGCCTCCATTTCCTGTTCTTAGTTGACAGGAGTGGCACCTGGAGTGGTCTTCTGCTGCTGTAGCCTATCTGACTCAAGGTTCAAAGTGTTGTGCATTCAGCAGTGGTGTATTCAGATTTTGTGCTACCCTAGGCAATACAAAAAATTGGTGCCGCCCCCGTGAAAAATGCCACCCAAGGCAAACCCCTTGTTTGCCTCATGGTAAATGCACACCAGGCATTCAGAGATAGTATTATGCATACCTTGGTGGTGACAAGTGGTTATTTGAGTTACTGTTGCTTTTCTATCATCTAGAACCAGTCTGCCCATTCAACTCTGACATCAACAAGGCATTTTCATCCATACAACTGCCTCTCACTGGATATTTTTTCTGTTTTGGACCATTCTCTGTAATCCCTAGAGATGGTTGTATGTGAAAATCCCAGTAGATCAGCAGTTTTTGAAATACTTACACCAGCTCGTGAGAGACCAACAACTATGCCACGTTCAAAGTCACTTAAATCCCCTTTCTTCCCCATTCTGATCCTCAGTTTCAACTTCAGCAAGTCGTCTTCACCATGTCTAGATGCCTAAATGCATTGAGTTGCTGCCATGTGACTGGCTGATTAGCAATTTGTGTAACCAAGCAATTGAACAGGTCTACCTAATAAAGTGGCCGGTGAGTGTAGATACACCTGCAAAAGGGGCCAGCCTGAAGTGATCTAGCAGGACTTAATTTTCAGTCTAAAGTTCCACTTTAATAACAGCATGTCAAGCTTGCATGCATAGGTATTTTATTTTTATATATATATATATATATATATATATATATATATATATATATATCAACATTAGTGTTGAAATTGTTTTTTTATAAACACAGCTACAGGTAAAACTCAAAGTGCTGACCTCCCTCTCCCATATAAAGTAATATGTAAGTATTTATTTTGGTTGAATTTACAGATAACCTGAAGTTTTTAACAATTAACATAATTATATTTTATAGAATCATTTTCATTATTATCGTTTTGTTTAATTATTATTTTCATTGCATACTGTAATTGATAGCGGTTGAAAAAAAAATAATAATAATAATAATAAAATATATATATATATATTATATACAGCAGTTAGATAGAGAGATTAATAATAAATAAATATATATATATATATATATGTATGTCTGTAGTCCCTAGAGATGGTTGTGTGTGAAAATCCCAGTGTATATATATATATATATATATATATATATATATATATATACACAAATATGTATATTGCCATTTAAATATCCAATTAAGGATCAATAGTTGTTATAAATAATTGAATAGGTTTTTCTAAGTCTTTAATTACAGTGTGAAGCAATGAAAATTACATTAAACAGACTACCCATTAATATTTATAATGTTAAGCTTGTCTTTTGCTTGCTTTAATTTATTCATTTCCAGTTAACAACTTCTATAGCTTGGACATAAATCCAATAGTAGACATACAGTAATCCACTAAGCAAAGCCCAGTGAAAAAAGTGACCAGTGTTGATTCTCCTGAAACCTGAACCCGACCCTCTACACTTACCCTACACCTAATAGCCAAACAAAAATTATATAAGGACTAATTTACTGAGCTTAAGCACCCATCCCTATAACTTTTCTGTGGGAAAAAAAATGGAAGGAAAATGGTACATATTTAGATAGCCGTACAAATATACAGTGGGGCAAAAAAGTATTTAGTCAGCCATCAATTGTGCAAGTTCTCCCACTTAAAAAGATGAGAGAGGCCTGTAATTGGCATCATAGGTAGACCTCAACTATGAGAGACAAAATAAGAAAAAAAATCCAGACAATCACATTGGCTGATTTGGAAAGAATTTATTTGCAAATTATGGTGGAAAATATGTATTTGGTCACCTACAAACAAGCAAGATTTCTGGCTCCCACAGACCTGTACCTTCTTTTTTAAGAGGCTCCTCTGTCCTGCACTCATTACCTGTATCAATGGCACCTGTTTGAACTTGTTATCAGTATAAAAGACACCTGTCCACAACCTCAAACAGTCACACTCCAAACTCCACTATGGTGAAGATCAAAGAGCCGTTGAAGGACACCAGAAACAAAACTGTAGACCTGCACCAGGCTGGGAAGACTGAATCTGTAATAGGCAAGCAGCTTGGTGTGAACAAATCAACTGTGGGAGCAATAATTAGAAAATGGAAGACATACAAGACCACTGATAATCTCCCTCGATCTGGGGCTCCACGCAAGATCTCACCCCGTGGGGTCAAAATGATCACAAGAACGGTGAGCAAAAATCCCAGGACCACACGGGGGGACCTAGTGAATGACCTGCAGAGAGCTGGGACCAACGTAACAAAGGCTACCATCAGTAACACACTACGCCGCCAGGGACTCAGATCCTGTAGTGCCAGACGTGTCCCCCCTGCTTAAGCCAGTACATGTCCGGGCCCGTCTGAAGTTTGCTAGAGAGCATTTGGATGATCCAGAAGAGGATTGGGAGAATGTCATATGGTCAGATGAAACCAAAATAGAACTGTTTGGTAGAAACACAACTCGTCGTGTTTGGAGGAGGGAGAATGCTGAGTTGCATCCAAAGAACGCCATACCTACTGTGAAGCATGGGGGTGGCAACATCATGCTTTGGGGCTGTTTCTCCACAAAGGGACCAGGACGACTGATCCATGTACAGGACAGAATGAATGGGGCCATGTATCATGAGATTTTGAGTGCAAACCTCCTTCCATCAGAAAGGGCATTGAAGATGAAACGTGGCTGGGTTTTCTAACATGACAATGATCCCAAACATACCACTCGGGCAATGAAGGAGTGGCTTCGTAAGAAGCATTTCAAGGTCCTGGAGTGGCCTAGCCAGTCTCCAGATCTCAACCCCATAGAAAACCTTTGGAGGGAGTTGAAAGTCCGTGTTTCCCAGCGACAGCCCCAAAACATCACTGCTCTAGAGGAGATCTGCATGGAGGAATGGGCCAACATACCAGCAACAGTGTGTGCCAACCTTGTGAAGACTTACAGGAAACGTTTGACCTTTGTCATTGCCAACAAAGAATATATAACAAAGTATTGAGATGAACTTTTGATATTGACCAAAAACTTATTTTCCACCATAATTTGCAAATAAATTCTTTCCAAATTAGCCAATGTGATTGTCTGGATTTTTTTCTCATTTTGTCTCTCATAGTTGAGGTCTACCTATGATGCCTCTCTCATATTTTTAAGTGGGAGAACTTGCACAATTGGTGGCTGACTAAATACTTTTTTGCCCCACTGTATATATATATATATATATATATATATATATATATATATATATACCGTATATTGCCAAAAGTATTGGGGCACTCCTCCAAATCATTGGATTCACCTCCATGGCCACAGGTGTATAATATCAAGCCCCTAGGCATGCAGACTGCTTCTACAAACATTTGTGAAAGAATGGGTCGCTCTCAGGAGCTCAGTGAATTCAAGCTTGGTACCGTGATAGGTTGCCACCTGTGCAATAAGTCCATCCGTGACATTTCCTGCTACTATATATTCAACGGCCAACTGTTAGTGGGATTATAACAAAGTGTAAGCAACTGGGAACAACAGCAACTCAGCCACCAAGTGGTATGCCCCGTAAAATTACAGAGCGGGGTCAGCGCATGCTGAAGCGCACAGTGCGCAGAATTCAGCAACTGTCTGCAGAGTCAATAGCTAAAGACCTCCAAACTTGCAGTGGCCTTCAGATTAGCACAACAACAGTGCGTAGAGACCTTCATGAAATGGGTTTCAATGGCCGAGCAGCTGCATCCAAACCTTACATAACCAAGTACAATGGAAAGCGTCAGATGCAGTGGCATAAAGCACACTGCCATTGGACTCTACAGCAATGGAGATGTATTCTCTGGAGTAACAAATCACACTTCTCTGTCTGGCAATCCAATGGACATGTCTGGGTTTGGCTGTTGCCAGGAGAACGGTACTTGCCTGACTACATTGTGCCAAGTGTACAGTTTGGTGGAGGGGGTATTATGGCGTGGGGTTGTTTTTGAAAGGTTGGGCTTGGCCCCTAGTTCCAGTGAAGGGAACTCTTAAGGCATCAGCATACAAAGACATTTTGGACAATTTCATGCCCCCAAGTTTGTGGGAACAGTTTGGGTATGGCCCCTTCCTATTCCAACATGACTGCGCACCAGTGCACAAAGCAAGGTCCATAAAGACATGGATAAAAGAGTTTGGGGTGGAGGAACTTGACTGGCCTGCATAGAGTCCTGACCTCAACCCCATAGAACACCTTTGGGATGAATTAGAGTGGAGACTGTGAGGCCTTCTCATCTGACATGCAGTGCCTGACCTCACAAATGTGCTTCTGGAAGAATGGTCAAACATTCCCATAGACACCCTCCTAAACCTTGTGGATAGCCTTACCAGAAGAGTTGAAGCTGTTATAGCTGCAAAGGGTGGGCCAACTCAATATTGAACCCTATGGACTAAGACTAGGATGCTATCAAAGTTCATGTGCGTGTACAGGCAGGTGGCCCAATACTTTTGGCAATATAGTGTGTATATATATATATATATATATATATATATATATATATATATATATATAAACATAATATATATATTGTATCGTGTACAGACCACTACCCAGGCAGCTAGGGGTATAACAGCCACTGAGAGCAGTGGTGGTAAGGTGAGTGACCCCAATCTGCATCAGCTGTGTATTCTGTTATTCAGGCAAGGCTCAGAGCAGGCTGACGTCAGAGAGGTAATCCTTGTCCAGCCAAGGGGTCAAGCAGGGTCAAACAGGCTGAGACAGATCAGAAAACAGCGCAGATACAGGAGCCAGGTAGCAGAGTGCTATCATAAGCCCAAAACTTTGTGGCTGTGTACAGCGCCACAGTGTCACCGGTCAATCATTACTGTAAAGAGAAGGTGGAACAGCCGCTCCCTAGAATTGATGATGCTTCCTGTCACTGTATAATTGGAAAGGAAGCAGCATAGCCAGAAGAGAAGGCAACAAGAAGTGTGTCTTATGCACCTAACAGTTTACTGTGTCTCCAATGAAGAGTTTTCCATCATTTAATGTCCTAGAGACCACATAGGAAATGTGGAAAAACATTGACAGAATGCAACAAGGTCCTATCACTTTTTCATCTGTAGTGCTACCCTGAAAGGTCCTGCTGGTATTAAGTGGTTCTTCCCTGAAAGTAAAGAGGATGCCCACACTGCAAGCACCAGTCCAGTCTACATCTCCAATAATACAGTCTAGGAGGAGTTTTTAAAGATTTATTGCTGATAGAAAACTTTAAAAGGAGAGGGGAATAGAGCATGGGATACTCCAAAACGCTTGGCACTTAATGTTTAGAGGACGAGTAATAGTGGGTCTTGAACAGTCTAAGGCCTCACAGCTGAAGAGCATGGGGCAAATCTTCTTGGCATCTGGTTACCCTGTGCTGATGCACAAATGCTTGGACCCAGTGCAGCTTCCGAAACACTACACAGTGGCAGGGATCAGTTTAGGGTCTTTACTCACAAGACCCTAGGACAGCTGCCAGCTTCCAGTGAGTGAGACGGCACCTCTCTAAAACTGATCCTCTGTGGTAGGGTTCTGCAATCGGATCCAAACAAAGCCCATCCAGGGCTCCAGCCATGACACCCTGTGACCTATAGGGCAGCTGTACAGTCCATTGGCTGCCTGAGAACAGCAGCCCCTCTGGAGCCATCCAGAGGATAAGGACTCTTCTTTTCAGTGTTTCAGACTATATATCACCATCCCAGCCCCTTTCTGGACACTCCTCCCCAAGGAATGGCTGGAACATGATAAATATTAAGGTTGGTTAGTTTGAATCTCCCTTACCGAAGCTCTGGAATCTTCCTCCAGAGGTAGGGGAAGCATACAAGCTCCCAGCCTGGGAAACGTTGAGCAGAACTGCCCAAACAATCACTGCTCCCTTGATTACAGAAGGAACCAAAAAAACAAAGTGGTAGAAGAGTGCTACCCATGTAATAACCCCCCCCCCCCTCCCACAAACAAACACTTGGAAGACCTTTCTCCACTACCTTATACAATACAAGGGAATGAAAATCTTCACAACATAGTTACATGGCTATATCAATGGTCGGGTTGAAAAAAGACTAAAGTTCATCTAGTTCAACCAATAAAAAATAAATAAATAAATAAATAGAAAATAGAAAACCTTTATATACAGAACATTATCCAAAGTTGATCCAGCAGAAAGCATGTGGAGCCACACAGTGGCTAAGTGGTTAGCACTTCACCTAGCAGCACTAAGGTTGTTGGTTTGAATCTCAATCAAGGCACTACCTGTGTGGAGTTTGCATGTTCTCCCTGTGCCTGCATGGGTTTCTTTTGAGTAATCCGGTTCCCTTCCACACAATCCCCAGACTTGCTGGTAGGTTAATTGGCTTCTGTCTAAATTGGCCCTAGTATGTGTATGTATGAATGCGAGTTAAGGACCTTAGATTTTATGCTCTTTAAAGTGTTACTAAATCCACAACAGTAAAACAGTATACTCACATGGAAGAAAAATATACTCACTGTGGAACCTAAGGGGTTAAGCCTCCAGATTGTGTAAAAAGGCTATTTGATTCTGTCTTCTCTGATCCTCCACTTCTTCTTCTGTCCCCAATCCATCTGCTGAGTACAGAGCTCTAGGAGTCACTCTGCACATGCTCAGTTTGGTGTGTATATCTAGAGAGGTTTTTTTTTGGTAGGGTGCATGTGATCAGCAGAGGGCCAATCAGCACTGTCCAGACAGGGGGTCAGGGATCATGCAGCCTCATAGGACAGTCAGAGGAGAATGAAAACAGGATCCCACATCCTACAGGATTGACCAGTGCTCAGCTGGACACTGATCGAAGTCACAAGACTGCTATATACTGCTGATGAGAAAAGGTATTTAGCAGTTTATATTTACTAAAAGAATTGCATTTCCATGTTCTGTGTACTGTGGCAGACCAGATATAGTGAATGCAGGGTCCTGGGTTTAGTAACACTTTAAGGGTTAGGGACGCATGTAAATGTATAATATATGTAAAGTACTGCATAAATTGATGGCGCTGTATAAGTAATAATAAATAAGGCATAAACCCTATAAAGCATGGTCAAAAACAATTCTTCCCAATCCCCTGAAGGCAATCGTAAATTCCCTGTATCAACAATCTCTGAAGTTGCTACCCATAAATATTAATATCTAGTTATACTTTCTACATTAGGAGCGGTGTCACAAACAACCTGACAGGCATTTAACCTGCCTCACTCTACAGCTAAATAAAAAAAAAATAAAAAAGAAAAGGTTTTGGTAGAAACTTTAATTCTTCCTAAAACACAAGCAACAGAACAATAATGCCAAACCTGGGAATTCTGAAAAGTCCTAGAAAAATTGTAAAAGTTCTCTCCGCAAACTTTACTTTCATGCCATCTTTTAACAGAGATCCCCAGCTGTGAAACACTAACTTAAAACACCTATTTCAAAATGTCATATTTATACTTTTCGTGACTCGCCAATGCAGGAAGTCGCCTGCTGAGTATAAAAATTATATCTGACCAAATGCTCAGAAATTAAAGACTGACAAACTAATAGCAAGTTACATAGGTTGCACTTATGGAAGAAGCTTGTCTACCCCATGTTGGTTAATTGCAGAACAAAAATATACAAGTCGCATTGTTCCAAATATCTCCAGTTTTATACAATGTTTACAGGGAATCTGCTGACTGCGTGTAAAAAGTCCCTCGAATTTTCTGTTATCGTAAAGTGTTATTATGTTTTATTTATTGCTGTACATTAAAACATACGGTCTGTCATGTAATAACAAAGGAATAATCTTCATTCGAAATTAATGGTTTGGAGCGAGGTATATTCGAGCCTTAAAGTACAAAGGAGCTGAGAGTAACATGTAGGTGGCCATTGCTGAACTCCTTATGAAGATGCTAAATACTTGGCTGCCTCTGCTTAATTTTGGTAACAAATCAGGTGATTACTACATTTTACCATATTGGGTAGTCACTGGGAAAGACCAAATTATGGCATCTTTTTTGATGAATTTTAGAGAGTGCCAATGGCTTTAAATGGCACTGAAGGATTACAGAAACTCCTTCTTAAGGGCATCAATTCATATAATTATTTCCACATTGTATTTCAATTAATTATATTCTACTCCTATTAATCTGAAGGGTCTTGAAGTTTGTAAACTTCCTTTATGAAGATCCCAAAACATTTTCTTCCTTAACTTCTGTGACCCGTAGTCACTATGCCCTGTGAGTAGGCACTGCCGTGTCACACATTTCACAGAGCCTGCCTTCTGAAATACAGAAGTGCTGAGAGGAGGAGTTTCAGGAGGCGTAGTCAATACAGTAATCTCTGCTTGCAGGCAACATGGTACCATAGGATATGTAGTCCTTAGAAATTGCAAAGCTATTGAGAAGCTGCAAAGCATGCAGGGAATCCAGAAGTTGTGGAAAGAGATGACCAGCAGACAGGCAGCACTCACAACATGAAAGGAGATTTTTCAAGTAGGTGCAGTCCAGTGTAGGAGACACTTGGTCAGAGTGGTACTACAGCTGGAGAAGAAGTCGAGAAAAACATGCCTTCTCTATGGTTTCCTTGGTCCCCTGAGGCAGAGCTTCAGTTGGCTATGTTGCATACAGGTGGCCCTGGCAGCCGTCTTTGGCCAGCAGAGTCTTCTTAAGTGCCTGCCCCCAGGATTTGGCGCATTTCATTTTGCAAGCAGACAGCGTAAAGACAGAGCACTCGCCTGTCAGGGAAAGTGAGTAGTGGCAGGGAAAGGTTCCAGATGAGTAGGCTCAGGTTAGGGACATGGCATCCTATATCAGAATCCTTCCCATCCGGCTCACCCCGGCCAGACCGCACTCCACCCTCGAAGACAGATGCTGTCGGTGCATCATAACCTGCTCTACACTACAAGTTGCACAGAACTGTAGGTGTTTCCCAACTTGGTGCCTTATTGCTGGGCTGTTTATTAATTTGAACCATTTCTTCAATACAAGACTCGTTAAATGTAATTGGACTTACCGTACCACGCTGCACCTAGCTTATATCGGATTGTCAAAAATAACTTGTTTGTATTGTCATTACAATGCAATGTTATAAAATGAAAGTGTACACTGTGACCATACCAACTCCTTTAACTATCCTGGACCAGTTCTTGTGTCACGTTAAATGATTAATTGGCAAAC
Source organism: Staurois parvus (assembly GCF_062004578.1). NCBI lineage: Eukaryota > Metazoa > Chordata > Amphibia > Anura > Ranidae > Staurois > Staurois parvus. The sequence continues at coordinate 4,323,135 of NW_028318523.1, forward strand.
ACCCTAAGATTAATGAAGTAGTTGTAATGTGGAAACAATAAAACCACAAAGAATATTATTTTAAGCACATAGTACTTTATATATAAATGTATCCTCATATTTTTCGTTTATTTGTGATAATTTATGTGCATGCACAATAGGACAGTACTGTGAAACATAATGGTCTCTACTTTCAAATAGCAGACCCTCATTGGCTTTACTATTTTATGTTTTTGCAAAGTAAGAAAAAAACAATAAAAACAAAGTAAAATAAAAGAATAAAAGTTGCATTACTCAAATAACAATCATATAGAAAAAAAGGAGAAAAAATACAGCTACTAAATGAGTAGATAGGTTTTGTTTTTTGATTTTTTTTCTACTGTAGCACTGCTCCCTTAGGCATCGCTGAGTTTTTCGGTCCCCCACAGCCAGGCAGCACACATTTTCTTCCACACTTGCACACTGGAGAAAGTAAACAGTCCCTGAGCTTGTTTTTTTTGTAGTTTTAAGAGTATTGAACTTGGATGGGGTTGAGGGGTGTATGGGATACCCAAGGAACTGCAGAAACTCGAGGACAAACTCCTTAGAAACTATGTACAGATGTGGATAAGAGAATGAAAGTCTCTCCTTTGAAGAGTTCTCCAGCCCTCCTGGTGTACCTCCTCAGACCCCAGATGAATTCTCCTCTTCAACTAGCTGCTTGAGGGAATCCTTGAGCAAATGAACCCAGAACCTGCCACTGTAGTAAAGCAGCCCCAGATAAGGAGCTAGTTGAGTTATCCACCTGACTGCCCTCTCCACTTATCCGGCCCAGAGGGTGCAGGATTACTCACTCAGTCCTCTCCTGCAAGTTTGTTGGGTTGGTGGCTGCCTTCTGGCCTTACGCTGGGCTGGCTCCTTCCCTGCTTCCCAGGCTGTCCTCTCTTAGGGGATGGTTGAGGCTTAAAGATCCTGCTTCCCAGCTCCTGCTTGCAGGTAGGCCCCTCTCCTGGGCCCAATTCCAGGCTCTCCACTCCAATTTCTCACTGCACCTTCCACCTGACACTGACCACATCCTGATCAGGCTCTCTCATACTTAAGGACTGTCCTGACCCCATGCCAAGCCTCCTGCTTGGGGCTTGGTCAAGATCCCTTAAGTATGCAGACCAACCCCTCCTCACCCCCACCCACTGCCTTCTAGAAACTTCCCAAGCTTCTAGAGCAGGGGGAGCTATCAGGAAACTGACTTGCAGAGCCCCCAGCCCTGACCTCAAGTTACCAGGCTGATTCATACCAGGCTGCTATCCAGCATCTAACTAAAAAATCTAGCTAGCTCCCCTGGCTAACTAGAGAGGCGCTACACTACTTTTCAAGCCATTCGAAATTGTGACAGTTGGAGAAATTAGTCATTTTACAGTGATATCACTCTACTCACTTCTACTGAGAATTTTTAGCCACCCAAATCTAGAATATAGCATGTAAAGTCAGAGCAGTTCTAGGACTCAAACTGACATTTGCCCATTGCACTCAAGGACTCGAGTGAACAAACTCATTGCACTGACTCCACTCTTACTGGGCAGTTGAGTCCGATTTTCAGTTAGACAAACCCTGGCTCCAGGCAGGTTCCAACTACTGTACAGTCTCTTTGGGTAATTCATCGAGCTCTGGGAATTCTTTGTCATTTAGAGCCTTTTCACACTATTGAATTTCAGTATGTGAGCAATTATCCATTACCTGCATTTGTGCGATGTGGTGCCATTCATTTTGATTGACACCCCAACACAACTTGCTGTCAGACTCATGCACAGACCCGTGCATTGCCAGAAATGTTACATGCACCTTTTTGGTGTGTTTTGCTGCTTTAACTAGAACATTCAAATGAATAGACTGCCATATAACAATACACATTAGCCACACCAAATTCCTATGTACTTGGCAGTCTTGGCTCGATCATTTCCCATCCTTGCAATTGATTGCCTCTTTTTTGGAGCTTTGATTATATACTATTCCTTAGGCAACAGCTAGCACAAAACATTTGGGGTTTCTCTCTTTATCCCCTCCCTCTTTGTTCCTATTTTCCATTTTTTATTTCTATTCCTTTTTCTTTTTTTTTTTTGGTTGATTATTGTAGGCTCTCTCTACTGAACTGATGGCCCTTTTTTTCTCCTCAATTTCCCTTATATCTACTCATTTGCAGGTGACCACAAGCAAGTGGTTATGTTCTCCCAATCGTTCATAACTTACAAATGGGTTTTGCAATATCTTACAGCTTTATTTGCTGATATGCCCATGGATTTTCTTGTGACATTATTCTACCAGTTACTATGGGTTATAGTGTCTTAGGATCACTGTGATCATATTGGCCCTTATTGTCCGATGCGTTATTTAACTTTCAATTGCCTGCCTCCATGGCTCTTGCTCAACTACACCGGCAAGTAGTCTGTTAAGATTAGGATTTTTTTGTTATGCTGTGGTATAGTTCATTTACATTGACTGTACCTTACATCAAAATCTAATGCACACTGGACGTATGTTTACTTTGCCTATTTTTTTCAATGAAAATTAAGTGAAAGAAACACAGCACGCATTACTTTTTGGCATAATGCGTGTTGAAGAACATGTGCTAATGCACTTCAATAGTGTGAATGAATCCTTAACCTCCCTGGTGGTATGATTATGTCAGGAATTTTGTACCAAAAGCGGTACCATTTTTTTGCATGGAAATTTGGTGTTATGTATTGTAGGCCTGCAATTCTTAGTAATTACTTACTTAATAAATACTCATAAAAAATAATAATATAATAATAATACATTTAATTCAATAATATAATCAAACCAAAAACACTGAAATTTGAAATATAGCGCCAAGTTCGCACATCGCTGAGCAAAGTCGCAAAATCGCTTTCAGTGTCTGATGACGAATTTACCCCACGAATCATTATCACTCAATTCTGCAAGTGGTTCTGATTTACTATCGCTGTTCTCTAGCTGGTCTAAAACCGATTTTGACCTAAAGGGACGCTTTTTGGACGCCATGGACTTTTCTAAGTTTCCAGGCAGAAAGAACAGTCAAAATGCAGGCAGGGCGCCGGACAAAGCACTCGGGACAAAATGTATGTGAAATGCTTTGATACAGGAATGTTTTGCTATGAAATAATCGTTTTAAAAAAAATGTCATTTTTTTTAAATTTTCAAATTTGCCGCCGGTTCCGTCACCTGTACGTCCCGACGTCACAGGGACCGGAACACGGAAGCCAGATGCCGGCATCGGCCGGAGGAGATGGCCGGGGACGCTGCAGGGGACGCATCGCAGGAGCGAAGGACAAGGTAAGCGCTGTAGGGAATCCCTGAGCAACGCCGCATGGTAAGCCCGAGTGTAGCTCGGGGTTACCCCTTTTGGTACTGAAACTTTACCCCGAGCTACACTCGGCAATACCGCCAGGGAGATTAATGTTTCTTTGTTCAAAATTGTATATATATAGGACAACATTTATAACATTTAAAAACATATGAATGTTAAAAAATGAATAAAATTGGCCTAAAAGCATTAATGTTTATTTTTAGGACCCATAGCTATCATCATAGGGCTTGTTGGGTGCATTAATAATGGGCATGGTTGAACCAGTTCAACTGTTCCCACTCCTCCACTGGTCTGCACTCACACTGGGCAATAAGCAAGTGTTCCTGGGCATGCGTATATCATTGCCTCTGCCAAGAAGACCACAGTGATCCCTGCTTCTGTGCTCAGTAATCTATAGATGGTTGCTAAGGCATGGTTTGCGCTCACACTGAAGCAAGCTGTACCGGACCACAAGTGAACACGTCTTCCAAGTGTTCCTGGGCATGGTACACTTAGCCGGTCCTGGGCATGGTACACTTAGCCAGTTCTGGGCATGGTACACTTACCCGGTCCTGGGCATGGTACATTTAGCCGGTCCTGGGCATGGTACACTTAGCCGGTCCTGGGCATGGTACACTTAGCCGGTCCTGGGCACGGTACATTTAGCCGGTTCTGGGCATGGTACACTTAGCCGGTCCTGGGCATGGTACATTTAGCTGGTCCTGGTACACTTAGCCAGTCCTGGGCATGGTACATTTAGCCGGTCCTGGGCATGGTACACTTAGCTGGTCCTGGGCATGGTACACTTAGCTGGTCCTGGGCATGGTACAGTTAGCCGGTCCTGGGAATGGTACACTTAGCTGGTCCTGGGCATGGTACACTTAGCTGGTCCTGGGCATGGTACATTTAGCCGGTCCTGGGCATGGTACACTTAGCCGGTCCTGGGCATGGTACACTTAGCCGGTCCTGGGCATGGTACATTTAGCCGGTCCTGGGCATGGTACACTTAGCCGGTCCTGGGCATGGTACACTTAGCCGGTCCTGGGCATGGTACACTTAGCCGGTTCTGGGCATGGTACACTTAGCCGGTCCTGGGCATGGTACATTTAGCCGGTCCTGGGCATGGTACACTTAGCCGGTCCTGGGCATGGTACACTTAGCCGGTCCTGGGCACGGTACATTTAGCCGGTCCTGGGCATGGTACACTTAGCCGGTCCTGGGCATGGTACACTTAGCCGGTCCTGGGCACGGTACATTTAGCCAGTCCTGGGCATGGTACACTTAGCTGGTCCTGGTACACTTAGCCGGTCCTGGGCATGGTACATTTAGCCGGTCCTGGGCATGGTACACTTAGCTGGTCCTGGGCATGGTACACTTAGCTGGTACTGGTCCTGGTACACTTAGCTGGTCCTGGGCTTGGTACACTTAGCCGGTCCTGGACATGGTACACTTAGCTGGTCCTGGGCATGGTACATTTAGCCGGTCCTGGGCATGGTACACTTAGCCGGTCCTGGGCATGGTACACTTAGCCGGTCCTGGGCATGGTACACTTAGCCGGTTCTGGGCATGGTACACTTAGCCGGTCCTGGGCATGGTACATTTAGCCGGTCCTGGGCATGGTACACTTAGCCGGTCCTGGGCATGGTACACTTAGCCGGTCCTGGGCACGGTACATTTAGCCGGTCCTGGGCATGGTACACTTAGCCGGTCCTGGGCATGGTACACTTAGCCGGTCCTGGGCACGGTACATTTAGCCAGTCCTGGGCATGGTACACTTAGCTGGTCCTGGTACACTTAGCCGGTCCTGGGCATGGTACATTTAGCCGGTCCTGGGCATGGTACACTTAGCTGGTCCTGGGCATGGTACACTTAGCTGGTACTGGTCCTGGTACACTTAGCTGGTCCTGGGCTTGGTACACTTAGCCGGTCCTGGACATGGTACACTTAGCTGGTCCTGGGCATGGTACATTTAGCCGGTCCTGGGCATGGTACACTTAGCCGGTCCTGGGCATGGTACACTTAGCCGGTCCTGGGCATGGTACATTTAGCCGGTCCTGGGCATGGTACACTTAGCCGGTCCTGGGCATGGTACACCTAGCCGGTCCTGGGCATGGTACACTTAGCCATTCCTGAGCACAGTACAGAGCACTCACAATACACAAAAGAACTGGACTAAAGGGGTGAGCTGTGCCCAGGCATGACTAAAACTGCCAGTTTGCGTCAACCATCTGAAGATTGCATGCATGCTTTTACAAGAATCTCCTTTAAACAAAAGAACTGCAATGTTGCTGAATTCCTTTTGAAATTTAACCAGCTGACAATGCCGAAATACCAGTTTTTGTGGGAATTAGCTTTTAGCTTTCTTTCTAAATATCTAGTTCCTATATTTCACCTAAGTACCATCTAAACTTTAGATTTCTTCACATAACACAAGCAATGGATGAAAAAAAAAAAGCTGAAACAATGCAAATTGTATTCTACATGACAGTTATATGAGCGTGCTTATAGAGGTTCACTAGTTTTCTTTCCTTACAGACCCCTTTTTTGGCCTTGGAAAGTGGAAGACGTGATTCTGTACTCAGGACACAATGCGGTAGCCTGGAGGTGTGGAAGCTTCGACAGCAAAGCAGAACAGGTTGTGTTTCATTTCTACGGAGATGGAGTGTGCTGCTAAGCATTCTTTTTTTTTTTTTTTAAGTATTTAAAAATGTTATATGATCTGTAAGGAAGACTGTCGCCACTGAAACTTTAATCAGACATACTATGCGTCTTGTTAGTCTGTCATGTATGTAAATTGTCAAATGCTGCTGATGGCCTCACCTTAAGCTAAGGAACTGACTAGAACATACTACAAGAAACTGGAGCTTAATCTGAACTCCACATGCAAAAACTTTTTAAAAATATATCTCAATAGCTGCAAAAAGTGTAAATCCGCTTAGCTCCTATCGAATGCCTTTGCAGGAGGGGTGAGTACAAATCCAGTGTAGCGCTGGCTGCCAACGACCCCCTTTAAGCCGTACAACAGAATGTCACACCTGCCAGCAGAATATTCTGCCCTCCCTGATTGCAGACACAGAGAGGGGGTGGCTGGACTTAAAGTGGTTATAAACCCATACAGCTAGTAAAGTGACTGGCCGAAGGCGATAAACAGATATGAAACAAATCCTCCTACATAAGTTGTACCTGTCTATCTGCAGCATTCTCTTCTCTACATCAATTCAAAATGCTGAATTTACACCCTGTTCCAAATTATTATGCAAATTCTATTTAAGTGTCACAAAGATGAAATATTTAGTTTTTCAGTTTAACTCATGGACGGCATTGTGTCTCAGGGCTCTTTTGATCACTGAAAACAATCTCGGACACCTGTGATAATTAGATTGGCCGGTGAGCCCAATTTAATGAAAAACTCCTAAAGGACGGTGATCCGCATTATTAGCAGAGCACCTTTTTCAAGCAATATGGGGAAGAAAAAGGATCTCTCTGCTGCCGAAAAGAGTGAAATAGTTCAATGCCTTGGACGAGGTATGAAAACATTAGATATTTCATGAAAATGTAAGCGTGATCATCGCACTATTAAGAGATTTGTGGCTGATTCAGAGCACAGACGGGTTCGTGCAGAAAAAGGCACATTGAGGAAGGTTTCTGCCAGATCCATGTATCGGATCAAGAGAGCAGCTGCTAAAATACCATTACATAGCAGCAAACAGATATTTGAAGCTGCTGGTGCCTCTGGAGTCCCACGGACATCAAGGTGTAGAGTCCTCCAGAGTCTTGCAACTGTGCATAAACCTTCTATTCGGCCACCACTAACCAATGCTCACAAGCAGAAACGGCTGCATTGGGCAGAAAAATACATGAAGACTAATTTTCAAACAGTCCTGTTCACTGATGAGTGCCGTGCAATCCTGTATGATCCAGATGGATGGAGTAGTGGATGGTTGGTGGACGGCCAGCCTGTTCCAACAAGGCTGCGACGTCAGCAAGGCAGTGGTGGAGTCATGTTTTGGGCCGGAATCATGGGAACAGAGCTGGTCAGTCCCTTTAGGGTCCCTGAAGGTGTAAAGATGACGTCTGCAAAGTATGTGAAGTTTATGACTGACCACTTTCTTCCCTGGTACAGAAGGAAGAACTATGCTTTCCGTAATAAAATCATCTTCATGCATGACAATGCACCATCTCATGCTGCAAAGAAAAATATAATTTGCATAATAATTTGGAACAGGGTGTATACAGCTTGTCTGAGAGCTCAGAAAAAAGCGGCAGAAGTTACACTCCATGAGGTGAGATCTGAGAGCTGATTGGAGGGAAAAGATACACCCCTTCCACACAGCACACAGGAACAGAGCTGAGGCTGTCAATCTGCTGGAGGTCCCTCTCCTGTCACCATTTTTCTCTTGGTGTCAGGAAAGCTTGTCTGAATTCATTCATGCTGATAGTAGAGGAATGAAGCAGTGGACAGAAATGACACTTAATGCCATTAACTGAGTCAAGTATACACTATAGAAGGATATGCTTTGTTTGTATTTCATGTTTGAGGTTTTGAGGTGTTGTTTGCTGCTGTGCCCACCAACATTATGGCTGTTCCAGCATCCAGTTGTTCAAGTATCGTGTCATCCCAATATTGTGTTGCTGTGTCAGCTGGCTTCAGCGTCTCATGTGGAACTGCATAGTGAGCACAGAAGGTTGCTCGCTCTCCATGGGCACCATTCAGGGAACATTTTGCATTCATTGAGAAAATGGGAAGAGTTCTCTGAATGGTGCCCAGACCAAACCCAGGGCAACCTCCTGTGCTCAGTATGCAGCAGGACAACTGCTTGGACTGGGTACTGGATGCCAGTGGTTGTCACTGTAGTTGCAGTGCCTTCTACAGTAATTTTCAGCTTCCATTGTGATCCCACAGGTATGGATATATGTAAAAATTGTATAAATCATAAGATGCAGCGCTACAGAACCGAAATGTTTAAGTAAAGGCGAATAAATAAATCAAATGAATAAATAAATCAATACATAGATGACTGAACAGATGCAACAGTTCATAGAATAAGGTGACTTTTAGTGCTCTCCTCTATTTCATATCCTCCAGATGCTCAGGAGTTGTGCGAAATAGTGCTGAAGAAATGCACACTCACCAGAACGCACAGGAAAATGAGCGTTTGTCAATATAAATTTCCCTTAGAGTCATCAGCTGGTCAGGATAAGGTAGTATGATAGCCTCCCTCCAGAGCTCCTGGATATTCCTGTGCAATCCCTTGGTAGGTGGCCTATGGACTTCTCCTTAAAGCTTACATGCGTTCCTTACCCAGCAGAGAGATGAGTAACTGCAAATGGATACTCCCCAAGGGAGTCAAGACAAAGACGTATCCATAGTGTAGTAGGTAATTAAAAGAGGATTTATTAACACATCAAGTATCCGTGATACACAGCAGTGTATATAAAAGTGTGGACTGACCGTCCAATGGTAAAGATGGCCGCCGGAGCTCCACGATGCTCCGGCGGCGTGACTTCACGGCGTTCCTGGCTCCTCCTACGCGTTTCGTGCACACGCACGTCGTCTGGGGGGATTTGCCAATCTTTGGCAAATCCAAAGACATGCTGGTAGGTGAATTGGATCCTGTCTAAATTGGCCCTAGTATGTGTATGTATGAATGTGAGTTAGGGACCTTAGATTGTACTCCCCTTGAGGGTTAGGGACTGATGTGAATATACAACATACTGTATATATATGTAAAGTGCTGTGTAAATTGACAGCGCTATATAAGTACCTGAAATAAATAAATAACATAAATGAGGGGAATTCAGCTTTAAAGTCTCATTTCAGTTTATTTCAGTTTATTTCAACCCCCTGCCCCCTAAAACCTCCCCAGCAGGCACTGCCCGAGGACCTGGGGGCAGTAGGGGGCCCCATGAGATGCCCCTGGTACCTTTTTCATAGGCTTTTTTGAGTTTGGGCAAGGACACAGGGGCCCCATGATACCCTATTGCCCGGAGGCCCCATGAGTTGTCAGTCCGCCCCTACTCCCCAGTAATTTTATTTCCCTACATTCTTCAGTCCTGTAATGTGACAAGAGATGGCATTGTTTGTCCTCCTCCTGCAACATTAGCTGGATCCAGACAATGAACTTACTTAGGCTATGTTCACACTAGCCGCACGCTGAAACAATCCACTTTAGTGTGCGGCCAGTGTCTGTGTTAGTACTGAAGGATGGTGTTTTTACAACACAAGCCACTGTTTACTTTTTTTTTTACTTTATTGACATTGACATTTTATCCATATATTTACCACTGTGGTGCAGCATTGCATTGACCAGCATTGACAGCAGGTGAGCTCCGGTATGCTGCATTTTTTGCAATGCACTGTAGCCCACCTGAAGGCAGCATTGTGATGTGAAGAAAGCACATAGAAAACAATTGTTGTCTATGTGCCTGTGCAATGACTGTCATTGACCCAGTGCAGAAAAACACCAGTCGCTGCACATCGTGTGAAAACGCACATAGTAATGTAATGTGAATCGTGTTCTTTGCAGCATGCTCCTGTAGACACAATGGAGGAGATTTACTAAAACTGGAGAGTGCAAAATCTGGTGCAGCTGAGCATGGCAGCCAATCAGCTTCTAACTTCAGCTTGTTCAATTAGGCTTTCACAATAAAACCTGAAAGCTGATTGGTTTCTATGGAATCCTCCCTGCTGTTCCATTGTATTCTGATGCAGGAAGTCATCCGCTGCCAGAATACACCAATCAGCTCTGATCAAATGAAAAGTTTCCAGCATTCCCACTTGATAGAAGTCAATTGTTCGACTCGACTTTAGTCGAGTGGGAACAGCCATAGATGGATTGAAATTTGGCTAGGGGCGGACTGACAACTCATGGGGCCCCCGGGCAATAGGGGATCTTGGGGCCCCTGTGTCCTTGCCCAAACTCAAAAAAGCCTATGAAAAAGGTACCAGGGGCATCTCATGGGGCCCCCTACTGACCCAGGGCCCTCGGGCAATGCCCGAGTTTCCAAATGGTCAGTCCGCACCTGAATTTGGCTGGTCTCTCCTGAACCTGCCGAATTTCGCTCCATGTATGGCCAGCTTTAAACCTTTTTTTTGTAAATAACAAACATGTCATACCTGCTCTGTGCAATGGTTTTGCACAGAGCAGCCTTGATCCTCCTTTTTCTCGGGTCCCTCATTGGCGCACCTATCTCATCCCTCTTTCTAGTGCCCCCAATTTGCTATGGGGGCACTTGTGCGGGCTCAATCCCCAAACGCGATTAATTCAAGTGAATAGATCCGTGTTGAAATCAACCTGCACCTGCATGCAATGCACACAGTTGCAGCGCAGTGGTGTGGCCTTTTCATGGTCAATACAGGCAGTGGGAAGGCGACATGTCACTTCTGTCTGCCTGTAAACTGCCCTCTAAAACACAATCTACTGTGGATAGTTTTTCAAAGGGACAGAAAGGGCTGCCACCCATGTAAACGAGGTCTAATAAATCATCAACTCTGTTCTCTCCTCCTGTCAGCATTGTGCACTAAATGACTTCTGGTACTGCCCCTTCCTTTTCCACTCTGAGTGCTGCCATGCAGGAGATGACTGCAAGCTCATATATAGACAGATTCAGGTACTTATGCTAGCTGTATGCAAAAATACTTTTTATTATATATATAGTTAATAACTGCATTTATGAGGAACTTGGGTCATATTTAAAAAAAATTAAAAGTTAGCAGCAACAAATACTGTAGCTTCTGACTTTTAATAAAAGAACACTTGCTTGTCCAGGAGGCCAATGCTGCCTTCACCTGGAAAGGTTCTTTGGTCTTCTGATCCCCGGCACTGCCATCTTGGCTGTGGGAAGACGGCTGTGACTTCCTGCTGTTTCACAGTTGACCCCCCACTGCACATGGGCGAGACGTACTGTGCTTTCACACTTGTAGGCAGGTGCAGTCTAGTTTTTCCACTGAACATGGTACTTGTCCTGAGTGGCAGTACAGCTGCTAGGGGACGTCAAGAGAAACTGGAATTCTCTATGATTCCCTTGGTTCTCTGGAGCAGTGCTCCGGTTGGCTACGATGCATTCAGGTGACCCTGGTGGCTATCTTGGGTCACGCAGTCTTTTTAAGTCCCTACCCCCAGGGTTTGGCACACAAATGCACAGTGACTAGTGTAGGGAGAGCATACCCATCTGTCAGGGACAACAGTAGTGGTGGGGACAGATTCTGGAGGAGTAGGGAAATCTCAGAGCCTACGTCTGCACTTCAATAAACTCACTTTTGGGTTGGACTGGCCAGGCCACATTCCACCCCCCTTGGCAAGCGCTGTCTTCAGTCCAGGCCTACTGGCACTGATTCTCCAGTACATTGACCGTACGTTTGCAGTCAAGTGAGCTCCCCCTGCCTGTTTGTTGTACTGGTTTCAAGTTCTTCAATACATCAGTTATTACACTCTGGGCCTCTGTGTGTTTACTGCCGCCACTCCACGTTGCACCTACCCAACACACTGGTCCTGAAGTCTCCAGGGACATGTGACGTGTTCCAGGAGGTTACAGATGAGAAAGGGGGGGGCTTCCCCAATTGTAGCCTAGGTGAGAAATGCAAATTTAGGAGCGGGTACCTTTCAGAAGAAAAGTAATTTAAAAAATTGTAGAGTATGGAGGAAGGAGGAGGATGAGCGTAACACTCACTTTTTAATGAAGTTCCACATTAAATGGTGTTTTATATCTTCCTGGAGTTCAACTGTACATAAAAGACACCCCAACCATTGAATGTCTACTATTTAGAATTGAAATAAATAGGAACATTTTTTGCATTGTTTCTGTAATCTCAGCAGCACTGTCATCCTTTTTTATGTATGACAGATTCCCTTTAAGTTAAAGCGCATTCCTGCGGCACCTATCTATTACTATTATGTACCGCTGCGATTATGTTTTCATTGTGCACCTCTTGTTTCAGTCTTGCCTGTTCAAACCATAATCCTCCCATCCTACACTGCGCAAAAAAAAAAAAACAGTCACGTATAGGGCTGCATTATGTTCCTGACTGATAGCTAACATGTTTTCTAAGAAGACTTACACGGTAGGAAAACATCATTAACCCTTCGCCGACTAGAGAGGAGCGCCAGAACGGTGGCAGGCCAAGCCCCACCCTTCCTCCAGCTTTGAAAGGATTAGGAGCGTCTCCAGCTTCTCTTATCAAACCTGCACAAATCATATTGCGAGCACATTTATTTTACCTTAATGAATGTAATCTTTCATTTAACAGCTTGCTCTAGATTTCAGTATGCAAACAAAGGTAATGGGAATGACAGGGGTCCACAGGAGCCTACCCATCTTCGAACAGCGGTGAAAACCATGGAGGAGGTTTTTTTTTTTTTTTTTGGTGGGGCACCTTGTGAAACTGTCAAAAGCAATAAATATTTTCTTTCTTTTCCATCATTAGACTCTCCTAAGAATGCGTCTCTTTTGTCATCTGTCATTCCCAGAACCCACTGGGCAGGAGAACCATTGTGTCAAATGAATCCTTAAGTGTGAAGAATACTTGCCAAAGCAGCTAACACTTTTTTTTTTTTCCCAAAGGGTGTAACGGTTTGGAATGCGGTGCTTTCCCCATAGACAGCTCCACCAAAAGAGCACTTGTGTATTTTAACACGGCTTTTTTCAGAAGGATGCTCAGGTTAAAGCATTATGGCCCACCGTAAATAGATGCACTCACTAGAATGGGCCTTCTTCATCCCTAATTAGGGAAGTAACTCCGGGAAGACAGAATGCCACTTGCAAAGACTGGAGACATTGTCGGGATTGTGCTTCTCCCCACAATGTGAGGTAATTGGAGTTGTACCTTTTAGAAAGCTGCTACTTTCACATAGGAAGTGCTAAAAGGACCTTTGTATGGCATGTTTTCCTTCTTCCTTTTTAAGGAAGTTACAGACCTCGAGTACTGGGAATGGCTGGGCCAAGGCCTGGAGGAGGAAACTTCGGTAATGAACCACTTCAGCTTGCCGTTAGCAAAAGGAGGCCTAATTTCCAGGCCTGAGAATACCGCGAGCAACAAAAGGTTCTGTTTAGGCTTATTATTAGGGACATTCTTCCTGCCTACACAGCTTTCCTTGAAATGATCCTCTCCAAATAAGTGCAGCAAGTTTTAGCAAATAGAAACACACAACTTTTCGGGGCTCGATGTTATAGCTTTCTTTACAACGCATGAAACAGGGTAAGAGTGACGAGGGAAGGCTGAAGATTGAAACAATAGGGCGTTAATAAGAATGGACTGTAGGAAAGTGGATTCAGTTGGCTGAGCTTAGCTTTAGTGACAAAAAAAATGATAATTTCAGAAGTGAAAAAAAACTACCAATTTTGTTGAAATCAGGAGCATGATCTTTGCCAGTCTGGTGAACGCTCGTATTTCTTGGTGGTCTGATCAGCCTGAATGGCAAATCAGTCACAATGAGGTTGATTTATGAAAGGCAAATAGGCTGTTCACTTTGCAAGGAAAGTTGTACTTTGTAAGGGAATTTTCCCCAGTTTAGTGAATGAGGTGAAGTTCTGGTGACTTCCATCATCCAATTGTGTGCAAGCAAAAATGCTGTTTTTTTTAATTTAGACTTTTATAGGACCATTACCAGCCCCATAGGCCACTAATGTGCAGACCTGGCCAAGACAGTGAAGACTTGCAGCACTGGATGTAAGTAAACAGTGGAAGAAGGGTGAGTTAGATTAGGTCAGGGGAGGGGGGCAAAAAGGGTAAGTGCACTTTGTATTAAAGCACATGTATCCTTTAAAGTGTTACTAAACCCAGGACCCTGCATTCCCTATATCTGGTCTCCCCGGACCCTGCATTCACTATATCCGGTCTCCCCGGACCCTGCATTCACTATATCCGGTCTCCCCGGACCCTGCATTCACTATATCTGGTCTCCTCGGACCCTGCATTCACTATATCTGGTCTCCCACAGTACACAGAACATGGAAGTGCAATTATTTTAGTAAATAGAAACTGCTAAATACCTTTTCTCATCAGCAGTTAGAGCAGTCTTGTGACTTCAGCTAAGCACTGGTTAAAGCTTGTAGGAGAAGTTTTCTTCCTGTTCTAGGAGGATGCAAAACCCCTGACCTCTGTCTGGGCAGTGCTGATTGGCCCTGTGCTGATCACATGCACTCTCCCAAGAAAAACCTCTCTTGCAATACACACTAAACTGAGCATGTGCATGTGGCTACGGGTTCAGTCTGTCTTATCAGGAGATAAGAAGTGGACATTTAAACAAGAGGCGGGGCAGAGAAGAAACGATCAAACGGCCTTTTTACACAATGCAGAGGATTAACCCCTTGGGTTCCAGAGTGAGTATAAAAAGCATGCTTTACTGCATATACAGATTGATTTTACTGTTGTGGGTTTAGTAACACTTTAAGGAGTGCTAAGTGTTTCTTAAAGTGTAACGATATTTTTTTTAACATATACTACCTCTTATAATAAAAAAGAATCTTTTGTTGCAATACTTACCTTATCGTCTTCTGGATTGAATGATAACTGGTGTCATCCAACACACTTACAATGGGCTCAGACTGACATGGACTGACCCCGTGGGGGGGTGTCATCTCATCACTCAGCCTGGGCTCACAGTACCCCTGTACTGGGCAGCTCTAACACCTCATTAGTGAACATCACTCAGTTTAGGAGGAGCAACCACCCACAGCTGCCCTGGAAGAAAGAGACTGACCTCTGACATCTCTAGACTGGACTGAAGGTTGCAGTAGAAAAAGGTGTATATAGGTTATTATTTGAGAAAAAAAAATATTAGAAGGAGTCTTCCTATAAGGAGGGGAGGGCAGCGGTTTGGGGGGAAGCTGTCGTTGCACTTTAGAGCACGCTAAAATGACATATGATTCCATAAATAATGGCTGAAATGCCACTTTAGTGTGCCTTAAAGAGTTCGTTCACCTTTACAGAAAAAACGTGAAGATTAAATAACAGTAGAAACCCTCCTAATCCCCCCCCCCCCACACTGTACTTACTTATGGAGAATCATGCCTCCTAGGGCTCCCACAGCTGGCCCAGCTTCTCCCTCTTCTCCACCAGTGCTTCCAGAACAGAGCAGATCAATTCTGATTGGTCAGCACCATCCCTGCGAGCAGACCAGTGTGGGAAAGAAAGGGGCCTCTTGTATATATTTGCATATCAGTGTTTGGCAAATTAGATGTAAAACAACCTTTCCTCGTTATGGTAAGTGCGAGTTCAGTAATTTAAAGCCCAACTCCAGCCAGGACAGTTTTTTTTAACAGGATGGGAAAGGGTTAAAGCATCAGGTTTTCATTCCTATTTTTGTTCCTATTGGAGAGATTTTCAATCACTTCCTGTGAGAACAGGAAGTGATGGAATATTTTTCCAACATGGACACATACAAAAACACATTTTAAGTGGGGGAGGGTTAGACATTCTGACAATGTTTTTATAGCTATCTGTACCTCCCTGTCTGACAACTGCACAACCCCCCCTCCATTTCTTTTACTGGCATTACAGGGACAAGAAGTGTAGGAAGATTTCCTCAACTGAGTTTTTTTCAGTCATCAAGGTGGTCCATTTTTCTGTCGCTTCCTGTTATGGGGTGAAGGTGTCCCCCAGTCATGCTCCTCTAATGTCACCCTATCACATGCATTTCTAAAGGAGACTACAAGTGGCTGTGTTGGCACACCTTGTGCAGGCATGTTCCTCTGTTGTCACCACCTGGAAGCCAATCCAAAGCAATGGTGTACACTCAATGCTGGAGCAAGTGCTTGTTGGCAGGGAGCTACTGAAACAGAATAGAAGAAATCAGCAACACTGAGATGCCAAAAAGGGTGAAAAAAAGTGAAAATCATATTTTATGCGGTAATTGGCTATGATACAGTGGGGTTTATTTACTAAAGCTGGAGAGTACAAAATGAGGCTCACTTCTGCATAGAAACCAATCAGCTTCCAGGTTTTATTACCAAAGCTTAATTGACCAGGCTGAGGTTAGAAGCTGATTGCTTTCTGTGAAGAAGTGAACCTGATTTTGCACTCCTCAGCTTTAGTAAATAAACCTCACAGTGCTTTAGCAAAAGAATTGGCATCTAGTTCGGGTTTACATCTACTATATAAACTACTTCTGATTTAAAAAAAGGCAATCCAACGACAAAATGATTTGCTCTCTGCAATGCTGACACATATATGGGTCTATTTATCAATGTTTTCAGCCTAGATTCACATATTTTTCCATATAGGATTCCATGAAAAAAAGTGTGAATCTTGGGTGAACCTTGGGTGAAAACAGTGGGGTGCATTTCCTAAAGGCAAGACTGTATACTTTGTAGAACAGCCTTTCTCAAACCTTTCAACAGACAGGAACCCTTGAAATAACGATTTGGTTTCAAGGAACCCCTGATAATAATTGCTATATCTACAACTCATGGTACATTAGTGTGATGGTCAATGGAGAAAATGCTCCTCACACTTATGGTCATTGGGAAGAATTACTTCCTTACAGATAGCTAAAAAGATCAATGGTGTCAGTGGGAACGTATCTGAGAGGTAGAAATTGCTTGTTGCTCAAGGAACCCCTAGCAGCCTTTGGAGGAACCCTAGTTGAGAAACCCTGCTCCACGGCTTAGTAAATGAGAGAAAGCTTTACTTTGCAAAGGACACCCAATCGCATGCAAGGACAATTAAAAAAATAAAATGTTAGGATGATGGAAGTCAGTATAGCTTTCCCTCAATTACTAAGCTCGGGAGGAACTGCACTTGGAAAGTGCACAGCCTATGTGCCTTTTGTAAATGCACCCCATTGATGAACAGACCCCATAAAATTGCCATATGACCAATGATTCACTGCTCAGCTCAAATTAAAATGATCCCAGTCCTACTGACAAAACACCTAACAAAAATGGAGATCCTTTTTTGGTGTCCTAAAACTACAGTAACTACAGTTTATATAAAACAATATATAACAGTTAGCATCTGATTATACAATAGTGTTGGAAATTTAATTAATTTTATTTTTTTTTAATCACTAATATGTAAGGTTCAGTAAAATAGGTATTGTTAAAAAATCTGTCAGAAAAAATGCAATGCTTTAATTGAATTCACCAAATTCAAATAAATTAACTTTAATTCATTGCCAAATTGCATTGAGTACAGAATAAAAAATGACCTTTGCAGCCTAATAGAAAAAATTAACAACCTTAGAGCAAATGAAAAAAAGTCAAGTGAAAATGACTTTGGATGCCATTTTTGTTCTTTTCCTTCAATAATCAGGGCAAGGTTACAACATACAATAGTGAGTACGTTTTCAAATATCTCCTCTATTGTATAATTCATGTAACTTTTGAAAGTCGGTGAATAGATAGGTAAACATGTGACCTTCTATTCAGCTTTTTACTACTCTAACAATAGAAATTGAGAGAAAAATACAGACAAAAAAGCTAAACTATCGTTTAAACAGGAATGAATTCCATTTTCATAAATTCATTAAAGTGAATATTGATACAAAAATGTGACTTTTACAAAACGCATGAACCTATCCATCCTTTGAAATAGCCTAAACACTATTCCGAAGGTTTTTTCTTTTTATCTTTTGAAACTAAATAAATTAGAAGTCACAATCTCCTGACAACAGACAAGGATGATTGCCTCTAATTACAAGGTAATGGCTTCAGACAAAAATATATAAACAAATACATAAAAAAAAAAAAAAATATGATTAAAAAAAAGAAGAAAAAGAAAAATGTAATCATTTAAAAAATAAAATAAGTAAAATATATTGACAAAGAGAAGAAAAAAAAGAATAAAAACAATATTACAAAAAAAAAATCATGTTCAAATTAAAAAAAGATAAATAAACGGAAGAAAAAGAAAGAATTAATTTTATAACTAGATTATTAAAAAAACAAAAAGTAATAATTAAGAAAAACATACTTTTTTCATTATTAATTTACCCTGCTATTCAAAATTGATCCAGTCCACAGTAAAGAGGCCGGTGGCACCACTATGGAACTTGGCTGTATTGACAGGAACTGTGAGGTCCTCCAAAAGTTACTTTAATTTCCGCCACGCTTTTGTCTATCAGTTGCCCTCACTGAAAAGCCCAGTTAGGTATTGTTGCAAAAAAAAAAAAAAAGTCTACGTCCACATCTATTCCCCTCTAATTCATACTCAGCATTGTAAGTTTTGCTTTTCAGAGATTGATTAAGAAACAGCACAAAGAATGGACAAGTGATTAGCGTCTCAGCAAGGGTCTGGATTGTGGCTATGAACCTGGGGATAGGTTTAGAATTCACTGTGGCATTTGGCTTCCTCTGAGTCCCCCTCTGGATCCTGATATTTTCTGCCTCCTTGACTGCAGGTAATACATTCCGACATACCAGGAATGAGAATCCTTATAATTAGTCTGAACTCCCACTCACTCCCTTCCCGCTAGCCTAAATGTAGAAGGCTTGTACCCCCTGGAAGGTTTTTCCATTGAGGCCTTTATATGTGACTCCTGATCAGTGCAGGAAGGGTAGAAGCCTTTTGACACTTATCTAACTTCAACTGCTTCATTGTCTCTGGCTTTATGATTCTTTTTGTGTACATATTTACTACGATTTCCTTTTAGTTCAGATTTCTCACTGTTTTCATCTCTTGTGGACTATTGACTTGCAAAAATATTGAAAGTCCTTCTAATTCTGTTGGTTTTCACTCTGTGAATCTACCATAAAAAACAGACCATTCGCTTTCCTCTAGAACACCTATGTTAGCCATGCATGCATTTATTTTTTTAATCATCTTTTTCCCCTTCCAATCTAAATGTTTACTTGGATAAGAGATCACACACACCTGGCCATCCACATGATGTAAAAGAAAATGTGATTCATTAGACCAGGGCAAGGGCGGACTGACAACTCATGGGGCCCCCCCGGCAATAGGGGATCATGGGGTCCCTGTGTTCTTGCCCAAACTCAAAAAAGACTATGAAAAAAGTACCAGGGGCATCTCATGGGGCCCCCTACTGACCCCGGGCCCTCGGGCAGTGTCCGAGTTTCCAAATGGTCAGTCCGCCACTGGACCAGGGCATCTTCTCCCTTTCCAGTACTGAGGCTCAGGTGCCCCTTGTAGGCACCTATCATTGTGGACAATGGTCAGCATGGGCAGCCCCATACACAACAAAGTGCTATGCCCATTTTTTCTGATTTCAACACATCAGATTTAGGGACAGCATGTTTACTTGCAGCCTAATATATCCCATTGGCTTTCAGATGCCATTGGAATGAGATAATCAGTGTCATTCACTTAATCTGTCAGTGGTCATAAAGTTATGGCTGATCACTAGATGCAGCTTTCATTAAATAATACCTGAAATGAAGGTCTTTTTATAGGGTGACAAGTTTTCCCAAATGTGCTTCTGCATTGTCACCCTATCATAGGCACACTGGTGGAAACTATCAGTGGCCATGCTACAATCCTTATCACAGCAACATAAGGTGTGCTCAGACGTCACCAAGAAAACTTCCTACAAGTATCAAGGGAAACTTGGCTTTTCTTTTGACACAGGAGGCAATTCAAGCCAAACTTTTCTTTTTTATTCTGGACAAAGTGGAAGCCTGTGTTTCTGGTATTTATTGGAGATTTCACTTCTTATACAGTAGACTTAACAGGAAGTGAGGAGATATCTCTCCAATGTGATAGAAATCCCTTCTTATTTGGAGTACACACTATCATTTTTTTTTTTTGTTCAACCCAACGGGGTTGAACAAAAAAAAACCGGAAGAGCTTGGGAGGAGCTTGCTGTACTAATTATCCGCTTAGCTATTGTGTTCTGACGGGAACTGCCCGCCCCGGCAAGACTACACTGGTCAGAGCTCACAGCCATTGGCTGTCAGCACTGACCAGATGCCAATCGGATGTTGGTTCTCCAGCATGCCCATTAGACAGAAGTTGGACGTTCGGCTGGTGTACAACAATAAATGGCCGTTACTGGCCAATATTTATTGTCTACAAGGCTTTACATAATTGTCACCAGAGCAAATGATCCAGTTGGATGATTTCCCCTCCATTCTTGTTCTGGTGGCAACTCATAATATTGGAATCACCCACTTTCCTGGTGACATTGTCTTTACCGCTTTCATTCCCAGTGACATTGGCAATTAGTACAATCAGAGAGAGTGAACAGACAGCTGGAAAAACCTGGATGGGCACCCAACAGAAGCTCATACCATAGAAATACAGAAAGGAGCTCCAGATCAAAATTGGATGCCAGTCCAAGATAATTTCAATTGATGATATAAAAAAAAATATAAAACATCCAGCATGTTTTGGGGCAACACCACCCCCCTGTCAACAGGGTTCAATACAGGATAAAACAATGACATCACAGATCTAAATTAGAACCAGTATTAAACCTCATGGACGAACAACTTGACAGCAGTTGCTGAGCAGCAAGGGAACCTTTGCTGTGTGGGAGCTGCCTCGTCAAAGCTATTGAGCTTGTTTGAAGTTTTTCTTCATCTGACTACACCTGCAAGTCTAAAAGTTCCCAGCACCTCTTTCAGTATGTTGTTCAGGAGCTATAAAAACTTGATGGAGGTTCTAACCCTTCTCCACTCAATGTAAATCTGTATAATAAAAATGTTTGCCTTTAGCTATAATTTGAGGATATTTTTCTGTAATTGTTTAAATGTGGTCTGTGTATCTATTGTGAATATTTCTCGTCTGCTTTTTTCTGTCTTACAACTGTTACCAAGGAACGAAATGAAGGAAAGGAGCACTGAAAGCAATAGAATCATGATGAACATTCTCAACCCTTCCCACTCCACCAGAAAAATGGGTTTCTATTGCTACCTGTGTTGCCATCCATCTAGTGTGTTTTTGCTTTACATCCTGAGCTATGTTACCTTGCACCTTTTTCTTTACTTAAGATTTTGTCTCTATTGTGCATTTCATATCATGTTCAATTGTTATGCTACTCTCACCCAGTGTGTTGTCAGCCTCTACATTCCTTGCTTCTAGCACTGTGGCTTGTTGATCAAGTCATTATCTGTGTTCCCTGACTGTGTACTTCAGCCTCAGTTTAGTCCCTTTGTTACTCTGCCCATTTCATTGTTCTTGGCTATTCCCTTGTCTGGTTATGTAGCCCATCTGACTTTCCCAAGCACTACAGCCCTTTCCAAATGTTATGTCCTCCCATCTGACTTTCCCAAGCACTAAAGCGCTTTCCAAAAGTTATGTCCTCCCATCTGACTTTTCCAAGGGCCACAGCCCTCTGGTGAAGAGGATTTAACCTTGAAACGAGTAAGCCGGTTTTGGATTCCAGGCAGCGTCTTCACCTGTAAGTTCATTCTTGCTTTGACCAACTGTGCTACCCCCCTGGTTTACTACAGAAAAATGAAGGTCGTAGCTGGGCCTTCTGTACATTCACCAATCTTTAGAATTTCCCCCATCCTAAGAGTTTCCAGCATTACTAAAAAAACTGGTATAGACAGGGTGAGGAGCCCAGCCTTTTCAGTGCAAACCCACCCCCCACAGTCTGTGTACGTACACTTGCTGTTCTGATAAGCTCAGTCTAAAGCAGGGGCAGGCAACCTTTGAGAAGTGGAGATCTACCTAACCAACATGAAAGAGATCAAAGATCACCGGGGTTCAGCACACCATTTTTAAAAGCAATTAACTAGCAAGGTCTAACTAAATAGTAAGGAAAAACCATAAAATTACAATAAAATAAATGTCACTGTAAAATAATAAATTTAGCCTACCTTAAAAATGGAAAGTCAGCCAGTAGAGCAGCAGACAGTGTATGGACAGTGTCAGTGGGGAAGTGGATGGTATCAGTAGGGAAGAGGATGGTGTCAATAGAGCAGTGAGCATATAGGGGGAGCAGAAGAAAAGGGAACCTGTACAGGAGGGGCATCGAGGTCAGCACTCACTGCAACCAATCCCCTGTATTTTCCCCTTACAGCAGCTGAAAGTATTTGGCGGTAGAGGAGGAGAAGCTGTCTTTCAGCTGCTGCAGGGGGGAACTACAGGGGATCTGTTCTAGTAAATGCCACTCCGGCAGGCCCCGCTGTCAATGTTACCCTTCCTTCTGTTGCCTAAGCCACCCTGTGTGCTCCCTTGGTTCACCACATGCAGCTCTGCTGGCTTCCCTGCAAGTCGGCAAGGAAGGGACGTGATCTACCCATCATCTGCCTGCAATTGACCGGTAGATCAAGATAGACGGGCTGCCAACTCCTGGTCTAGCGCATGCCAACTGATTTATGCACTGCGGAAACTGAATTATTCAGCAATTGTGGCATTTAACACCACATGTGACTCTTCAACCAGATGCTGACAAAGACAGATTAATCCAGAAGTCCTAAAAAAGTTGGCAGCTTTACACCCCCAAACCTTAACTTGATATGGTGAGGGTTGTAAACTCTTTCACAACCACATGCTGCTTGTGTTTGCATGGACTCTGGAAGCAGATCATGGCAGCATTGGGTGAAGTAGGACTAAGACCATCTCATGGTACCTACCATGCAGTGGAAGGCTGTCTTTTTTTCCTTTATGTTTACCATAAATACGTACAAAATTGGGTTGGTAATTGAATTTTGGTGCTACTGCCAACTAAGATGTCTTACTTCTTGTTCTTACAACCACACATATTATTTACTCATGGTTGAATGCACAGGGGTTTTTCAAAGAGATAGGAAATCACTATTGGCAAACATGAACATGTTTGACACAGAAACCACGTATTAGTAGTTTACTATGTGTACTCTATATGGCCTGATCCTTGCGTTTCATCGGACAGTCAAACTGGAAAGGTACTGAGCCATCCCCAGCCAGCATATCACAGGAGTCCCACTTTTTTCTTCTCATGTTGTCTAGAACTGTCCTGTAGTAACTATGGAGAACTGGCTAATGGGGAAGCCAGAATGAGAAAGAGAGCCTCCATCCTCTAAATCTGTTTGCAAGAAGGGGAACAGGTAGGATGCATTTTGCTGTTGAGTGTTTAGAGTTGAACCACATGAACAAAAAACACAATGGAATCATGCCCATTGGAACATAATTTTATGTATTTTTACATTTCTTGATATCAGAGTTAGGTAAGCCATGTCCAAAAGTAAACAGACTGGGAAGGTGGTGTTTAGGACAGGACAGAGCAGAGGGATGACCTCATCAGCATATTTCTGGACCAAGCCTTACTGCTTAGCTGCTGTGTAGACTGCAAAGAAGTCAAGGACCTGGTTGTGTCCTCCTTGAGTCACACTGGCTAAGAATTACAAATCTTTTGTCAGGTAAAACAATTTCTATATACGTATTGCAGCTGTGTAGTCAGTTGTTTGCCTTGAGTTCAGATTTAAAAAGATGTCTTTATTGCTGCTATTGCTCTTCCTTTTTTGTTGCAGACAAAGCTTATTCTTCAACTGTTGTCCAAAACATAAGAACCTTTTGTAAGAAGTAATTCTTAGCTTTTTCTGTCTTAGAGTCACTGTATCATTGCATTGCTAGGTTCTGTCTAAGCATCTCCAGCAAGGAGCCCAACACTAATTATCTACCTTAACAGCTGAAGCAAGACACTCCAACTCCATCTCCTTCTATGGCTAGCCTGAGAAGCTCTGGGAGGGAAATACTGAGTACAAAAAAGTATGGTATGTGCGCCTTTCCCAGTATTATAACCAGCAGTTCCAAACTCTGAGCATGACAAGAGCACAAAGGACCTGGAACCACTGAGCCATCAGTATGAAATAAACCATTTCAATAAAAATTACTTTAAAACAGTGCCATCAAAATCACTATACCAGGCACCACATTAGCCCTGATTCATCAATGTTCAAGTAAAACATAAGGCACCCTAAAGTGCACTTAATGCATTCTAAAGTGGACTCTCGGTCAGTTTTATTGTATGTAGGTTTAGCATACTTTGAATGCCATTGTAGCTTAATGAAACATGGCCATTACAGCTAAACTCTATGGAACAGCCAACTGAACAGGTGAAATACATACACATTCCCTGTATATTCAGACAAACATGTGCAATTCTGTTCAACATCTCTTCTGGATCAAATTCCCCATCCAGACAGCACAGCCACGTAAGCTCACTTTTCCTCTCCGCAGCTAATAAGTAACCTCAGACATTTTATTAGGTTTGGATAAAGTAGAGAAAAATTCCAAACTGCCTGAAGTTTTCCTCACTTCCTGTTCTGGGGACAACAATACCAAACCTTTTACTGGAAGTGTGGGAGAATCTCATACAGGGCACAGACAGCAATAGAAAAATATTTAAAGTTTTAGCCACCCCCAGTTTTACGAAACAAAAAAGTGGTGTTTCCGTGTCTCCTAGAGATTCTTTGTAATTTCCTGCCTTGGTGACACATGGTCACTTGGTCAGGAAACAAAGGAACGATCTCTCAAGAGAGCAGTAAAACCAGGGCTCTCTCATTGCATGGGCACCATCATGGGCAGGGGCCCATGATAAATTTGTATTACATCATACTTGTCAACTGTCCTGGATTTGCCAGGACAGTCACGCTTTTTACTAAACTGTCCATGATGGCCGTATCCCGGGAAGCATCCTGGAACTTATGCTGTGCCCTCCTGGTTCCAGTATTATGCCCTCCTGATCACTCGTACTGTGCCCTTTTGCCTCCCCCGCCCAGTACTGTGCCCATTGTGTTGACTAGTCTTTTATTTATGGAATGTTTTCTTATTGTTTAAAGATGATTTTATTAAAAATACTAATAAATATATGTCTAATTCTATCAACTATTTATACTTTAATTCCTGAAAGTAGGTGCATAAATTGTGGCATGCTGGTAGGAGCCCCAGTGCATTACTTTGCCCAGGGGCTCATTATGCTATTAAGATGGCCCTGATTCTCTTCCTTCCTTAGGCTATGAAAAGCCAAAAAAAGTCTTCCTACACACTCTTAACCCCAACATATTAGATCTCTTCAATAGGTACCTCAGTCAACCAGAAATACTTAATCACATATTTTGGTCTTGTCCAAAAATGAGTCCATTTTGACAAGTAGTGGAATCTATCATCTGCTCCCTTTTACAAATTTGAATTCCACCTGATCCCTCCAGAAACTTGCTGGGTTTTCCCCATCTACAGTGTAAAAATATGTCAGAAAGTTACTCTTGCATGTAAACACTGCCCACGATTGCCTCTCATTGGAAGGGGACACTTGGCCCAACAACACCCAACCTATATCATTGCATTCGAGAACTCATGGAAACTCTAAGGCAGGCCATACATTAACCTATTTTCTTTCCTTCAACCACCAGTTGAAGAAAAGAAAATTGCTCACACAACACAGTCACTGTCAGTGTTGATAGGAGAATCCCTCCTGTGCAGCTATTGTATTCTGACAGCGGGAGGTTTCCCAGCCTTCAGAATACAAGGAACACCACAAGTGGCTATAGTTGCCACCAGTGATAGCACAAAAAAACCCAACAAGCTGGTTGTACTGAAGCTGATCGATAGATCAATTTCAGTACAACCAGCCTGCCCATACGTGGAATGAAATTCATCTGGTTCCTGCTGAACCAAGCTGTCTATGGCCATCTTAATTGTGAGACCGAATAACACTCCCAATGCTTTCAAGCAGGAGTGGGTCCACTTTGAAGCCTCTTTATACATTTAATGTAGAAATATCCAAGAACTTGAATCTGGCTACCCATCATGCTCTCTCCCATTTACTTACTCTATGCCCTCCTCTACTGGGTCTCCCCCTGTAGCCTCCTGTCCACATGCTGAGATAATACTGCCTGCTGCCTTTCTCTTACTATCCATCCCTGTTGACATTTGATATTACCTACTCATATGGCATACCGTCAGGAACTAATTGCAAAACTTATGTTAATGTGGTACTGTGTATACTTTATTACTGGATGACTTCTTAGAGGAAACAGTTGCGATCTCTTTAACTGTATTTTTGAGTGACGATACTAAATGTTGCATTTGTATGCATTTGTACACACCAAAGATAAGATTCTTGTTCTGCAAAACCTGCAAGAACATGTTTTATATGGATATATTGTTTTTATGTCATACCTTGTCTTAACTTTCATTCATTTTTCAATACAAATTATTTTTAAAAGGCCAAACAAAGTTTACTTCTAGAAAAACAAAAAGATCAGCAGTACAGCTTGCACACCAATGTACCCTTCACCCACTGGCTAGACAATATAGGAGCATTGCCAAGAAGCTTCCAGCATTAGATTCCTGCTTTGAAGGACACATATAAGCAGCCAATATAAAGACGGATTTGGATATTTACACAAGTTCTATTTAAAATACATGATTTATTGGCTTGATGAATCGGTAATCTGTTGAGTTTGTCTGGCATTCGGATTTCAATATGACAATTAACTGAATCCCCTCAGAAGTGTCTTTGCAAAAAGATCATCTATAGGCTATTTTAACATTTATTTTCAACAAGAATATACTAAATCATGCACCCTCTTTCAAAGGGCAATCAATTATTCTCTTCTTGCATATCACAAATAACAAATATCTTTATAAGAGCTGACGTTGGCACACTTGTGTTGACCTCAGTGAATCCTAAACACAGTTTAAACCTCATGGCAGGAAATATTGTATAGTCCATACCTTTCTTTCTCTATGGCATAAGAAAATTACAATGCTAAACAGCAGAACACCACCCATACAATGGACATCTTTGAATGTATACAATGTATCACCCAAGGCTTTTATATCTCTTCTCTCCAACCTTGACCTTTTTCTTTTTCCAAGAGCAGAAAACAACTCAGTGTGTGAGAACCAAACTTACTTGCCTTTCATTAGGTACACAGAAAGCAGACTAAGAAGAGAAGAAGGTCACAATCTTTACAACCCATGCTTTCATTCCAAAGGCATTTATTATATCTGTAGAAATAAACTAAAAAACATTATAATAGTAGAAAAAACAAGTAATTTCAAACCAAACAGGGAACAAGGTATTTGAAGCACACCAAACTATTGTTAACTGTGTAATACATCACAGCATTGTACATCTGTCTCCTGTCTCCAACATCCCACCGAGCAGGAACTGAATAATAGCATTGTGAGGACTGGACTACCATGCATTACAATAAGTACATTATTTTTCATCAATTCTGTTCTTCCTTTGGATGGCAAGGTGTCCATGACATATAATCAAGGATAAGCTGGTTCAGAGGTTTAGCACTTACTGTACATTATGACACTCAATTCAATGGGGATCCCTAAGATCACTGCATGTTCCTTAGCTATGTAACTTGCTCTCCATATTTTTTTCTTTTGCATGAACAGTCTTTATAACATTGTCAATAGCTGCTTTGTCCAAGTACTTGGTGAAGCTCATACTAAATGTGTTTCTTTTCACAGCTTATACCTTCAATACAAGAAATGGGTACAACTTTGTCCATGACAGAGAAAGCTCAAGAGTTGTGTTTACAAACATGGCAACTGGTGTGGTTGGAATTTTTCTTTTGTTCTTTTGTACAACTAATAAATAGGATAGTATCAATATGTATCATTCTAGGCTATAGCAGTAGGCCAGCATTAGGTGAATAAAAGATCATTTTGTGGTTGGAGATGGACCCAAACAGAGAAAATAAGCAGTGTCTAAAGTAACTGAGGTCTTTGTCTTCTGGAAGTGCCAAGAGTTAACCACAGAAATAAAAGGAAACAAGGGAAACAATAGAATGAGAATACTGATCAATCAACTCTAACCTGTTAGTGCAGAGATTTAAAAAACTCACATGGGCATTTAACAAGGCCAAATAGTATTCTGACTAAAGACTCGTGCACACGATGAGAGTATTGGACGAAAAGAAAAAAATGCTTTTGGAGTGAACGTCCGATAATCTGATCATTAGTACACAGCTTTCAAGAGCCAATCATGACAGTTCATGAGAAGATATCAGAAGGGAGAAGCACGAAAAATGTTCTCATAAGAAAATAGAACTAATGATTTTTGTGTAATTAGTATAGTATTTGTACAAAAAAAATCAAGTGACCAAAACTGTACATGCTCAGAAACGAAAAAATACATTACAATACAATATATCACTACTGAAGTTGTATTCGGGGTTACCAGAATTTTCGTAATTTTAGTAACCTATTAGTTTTCGATATGAGACTAGAATGCAAAACAAAATGGACGGTCATTCATCTGATGTTCTTATCATGTGTACTAGGCAGGTAGGCAGCGTAAAAAGGACCAGAACAGCCCATGCAGCTGGTATGGGGACTGGGAGTGGGAAGGGGACCAATTAGGAAGGCTGTTGAGACATATTAAACATAGGAAATCTGTGTGCATGTGAAGATAGCACATATCTAGTACTTATTATCAAGAACTGGAAAAAGTGGCAGAGAAAAGAGCTCATCCTTGTGATGCTTTGCCTTTCACTGGCCAATCAAAGGCTGCGGGAGGGACCAGACCTGTAAGTGTTATTTAACTGCAGCCAAAAAAAAAATCAGGTCTCCTGCCGTGCAAGACAGGGCTGTGGAAATCTCAGAAATGAGAGGTCAGAAATACAAATAATTAGGCAGGTAAAACAACTTCCTTATATGTATTTCATATATATAGTATGTGTACAGTGAAATATACTAGCTGTTTGGCTGGAGTTCAAGATATATATATATATATGTATATATACTGTGTGTGTGTATATATATATATATGCGGCTATATAAGTATGTACCATTTTACATATACTATATATATATATATACACCTTTATTTATTCCATGCATACATATGCATTGCATATAGGTAGAGAGGTATATGTAGGATTGTGTGTGTAGGAATTACAGAAAAGTCTGACTGCGTGAATTTCTTGGTTAAGTCAGCCCCTTTGTCCTGTCAGTGACAGTAAATTCCATAAATTAGCTGAAAATCCCTCTTCTCAGTAGTCAAGTTATCTTTTCTTTGCCTGCAGCTCCGATTAAGAATAGGAACTTGCTTGTTTACAGTCTTAATTAATACCTCTTTTCAGAGCAGGAGAGGACAGAGGAGAAGGGAAATGAAGTGTCATGATGAACAGGTGTAGCTGTTATTTGTTATATTTGGGATCATTAAGAGCTTGGAGCAGATTTATCAAGCCTGACTGGACATGAACCTCCGAAAAAAAGATATCCTGGCCTTGCTGGCTGGGTGAGTATTATTTAAGAATAGTTCAGGTCAATCAGCGGTTTGGGATGCATTATGACTCATGACCTGACCCACTGTTCAACTACTTAAAAAGCCTCAGGTGACTTTTTTAAGCATGTCTCGAGTCTAAGCATACTCAGAAATGTTAGATGTGTATCATCTAGGAGCTCTGATGGTGGGAGGATTAGGTAATGGACATCTGTGGTGGGTACATCTGACCATGGCAGATAGTGGTGGACAAAATTACTAAGGGGCTCTTTTTTTACCCCCATTTCTCCCATTCAGCTACTGCCAAAGTAGGAACACTTACCTAATGGGGGGGAAAGGGAAGAGAGAAAGAAAGAGAAAGAGAGACACATATTGTATATGAGAAGTTGACTTTGAAATGCCTTAAATAATCTCAAGGTCCATAATATACAACTGGATTTAGACAGCAAGCTTTCACTCAGACACACACACGGATATTACAAACCAGCAACATGGTTAGGGAATCATGAAGAGTGCCACCATGACAGTGAGAGGAGGTCCCATCACCCACCCAACCCACCCGCGCCACCCCCGAAGGAACTGCTGATTATGTGGATTCTCCTGACTTGATCCAGTATTGATCTGCCCTGTACCTGAACCCGAGTGACAACACACACCTGAAACTTTTAGAATGGGCTTATTAAACAGGAAAACCACTCAAAGATGATTGGGGCTAGACTGTTTACAAACACAACACAAGTTCCAAAATATCAAGAGATAAAATTTTAAGTGTAGAGACTCTAATACCGATTGTTCCCCATGGCCACCATGTTTCTGACCAGTAATACACTAGGCAGGCATAAAGAAGTGACACTGAATCCCATTACTATATTATGAACTTTAAAGTGGTTTTAAATTCTATTTTTCATAAAAAAAAAAGTAATCAAGTTTATACCATCTGTGTGCAATGGTATTGCACATAGCAGTCACAAACCCTCTTTTCTGGGGTCCCCCATCTTGCCTTCTCTACTTGCTATGAGGGCAGAAGTGCAGCTCGCTCCCTAGCTGGGCTCTGTGTTCCCATGGACACACACAGCACAGCTTGGTCCTGCCCCTCCAATCTCTCCTCACTGGATTTGACTGACAGCAGCAGGAGCCAATGGCGCCTGCTATTTTCAGCAAAACCTGTGAGACCAGGAAGAGAGGGAGAGAAGACCTGCAGCTGGGCACAGCCTTGGAGCAATAAAGGAGTCAGTTAAGTGTTATGGAGGGGGAGGGGGGAACAGGCAGTGAAGGTTTTGCTTTTTTAACTTAATGTAGAGATTGCATTGAAGTGATTCTAAAGGCTCAGTTTTTCTTTTTTAAAAATAACAAGCATGTCATACTTACATGCTCTATGCAATGGTTTTGCACATAGCATCCCTAATCCTCTTCTGCTGGCACTCCTGACCCCTTCCCCTGCCGAGTGCCTCTATATACGTCCTACCAGCATTGGGGTCCTTTCCTCCCAATGCAACATTCTTTCCCCAGTAAGAAAATTTGTAATCCTCAGGATAGAAAAAAAACAGTCCCTTCCAGGCAGAATTCCTTGACTGCTAGGGGGCATAGCAACAATATAATGGTGGCCCTTTGGCCTCTCAATGCTTAGATATTCTGGCAAAGTCATCCTATGTGGTCCTGGCTCAATCTTCTGCACAGGGTGGTCATGAAGTGAACCAGCTCCCAGGCATACACATACACACATAGCTCTGTCCATCTATCCCCATCTTTGCTTATTGCTGTTATTGAAAAACACATCCTGAGATAGGGTAACCAGATGTTCTCGATTTCCAGGGACAGTCCTTGATTTGAGGAGACTGTCCCCATCAGTTGAGTGTCCCCAATTTGATTCTCGGTTTAAATATCAGATTAGGGAAATCTTCGAACTGAGTTAGAATCACAAAAAAGAGAAAGTTTCACCAGCCTCATACATCACAGTTATTGAGTGTTAAGTTAACATCCATCACATCTATGGACAGGACCTTCTCACATCTCTATCATCAAAATGGAAGTGATCCTTGAACAAACTGCAGCAGATACAGGTTAACTGACGCATTTCAAGGAACTAACCTACCAGTAGTCATGCTTGCCCTTATGTAGTCTATTGGACTATTTGTTCATTTTAAAGATGTGAGGAGGTTCTACATTATTTTAACACTCATATTTTGCTGGTTTTAAAAAAAGGTGGTTCCATAGGTGATGCACAAGGCCGGTAAACTTTCCCTTTTTGTGATTCAATTGGTTTCATGTTTTGCTTGCTTTTCTGTAATATTTACCCATTGCAATATCTTGTTTGTTAGTCCTTTTCTTTTTTTTTTTCATTTCTAGTTCTATATGACTTGCCTAATGATCAGAGGAGCTCTTTTGTTTGATAACCTTTTTGGTTGCCCTGGCATCAGATCTGAGCAAATAGGCAATTGTTCTTCCATTGACCTGCCAATTGTGTGTCATTAGACATGTGCAGAACAAAAAAAATTAATTTTGTTTAATTTTGGATCAATTTGTTATGTTACTAATTTCATTTCATTGCTTTTATAACAAAATTAGTTTCATTTTATTTATTTGCTTTTTATCGGATTCAAATTTTTCCAATGGATTTGAAGTAATCGAATCGAATTTGAATAGAAAATATCAAATCGATCCGAATTAATTGTGATGAATAGCTGGTTTTATTGTATATGATATTCAATTTTGGAAGACAGTTATATTCATTATATTCAATTTTTTTCCTATTCTATGGTATTTTATTCTTTTCTATTCTAGTTTATTTTTTTTATTTCTATTCTATTATTATATATTCTATTCTATTTCTTTATTTTCTATTATTTTCTATTCTTTTTGTTGCTATTCTATTTTGTTCTGTTTTACTCTATTCTTTTCTAATATGTTGTTTTATTCTATTCTGTTCTTTTCGAATTATGGAAGACAGCTATATTCTAACACTAATACTTATAGTCTTTAAGGAAAATCAGCAATTGTCAGCAATATGTTTATATTCCGAATTTGTTTCAATTTTGTTTCATTATTTCATATTCGTTTAAATGTGTTACAATTGTAATTAGGAAGTTAGGATACATCTGAACCTCTGAATAATGAAATTTGTTTTCCGAATGTTGATTGGGAACCATTTGAACCGCACATGTCTATGTGCCAGAGTGTGGGAAGATGCTGTCTGATGACTTCTGGTAACCATAAAGTACAGACGTGTGCCTGTGAGTTCTAGAACACATGTTGATTCTCTAGCACATACCACACTCCATCCTGAGTATGGAGCGCATTACTTTACAGGAGGGAGTAAGGGAGCATTACTTTTTTACTTCACTCTTTGGGCACACGTGGGACTGAGTACAAGGAATGCATAACTCTACAGGTGTGTTTATTTATATACAATTAATGGGTCTGTATACAGTCAAAAAATATTGGCACCCCTGCATTTCTAGGGCGCACCGACCTAGTGCATTATCGTTTAAAATAATTTATTAAAGAAACAAAAATAGGTATCATACTCACAATGGACATAATAACACAGGCATGTCAAACTGAACAAGACGTATGATCCAAACAACATCTGAGTCCATACGATGGAACCCTGGATGACCAACTGGCTAACGCATTTCGAGGACATAATCTCTTCCTCAGAGCCAACCAAGAGGTTATGTCCTCGAAACGCGACTCAGATGTTGTTTGGATCATACGTCTTGTTCAGTTTGATATGCCTGTGTTATTATGTCCATTGTGAGTATGATACCTATTTTTGTTTCTTTAATAAATTATTTTAAACGATAATGCACTAGGTCGGTGCGCCCTTTTTTTTTTCTCCATTTGTATCCAGTGTATTCGGACCACCCCGGTCTGTTGAGGGCAGCAAGCAGTGCATATTCCAGAAAATTCCAGAACATTCCTATTGGGTCTTCTGAGTCCTTTCCTAGCGCAGGAGTAAAGTGTTTGTTGTGTTGGATACCCCTGCATTTCTGTCAGATAATGCACCACTTCACCCACAAAACAGTCGCAATTACAAATGTTCAGGCACTCTCATGTTTATTTTTTTTGTTTGTATTGGTATGACACAAAAAAGTGGAGAAATAAAAGGCCAAATCTGACACATTCCACGCAAAACCCCAAAAATGGACTGGACAAAATTATTGGCACCTTCTCAAAATTGTAAGAAATAATTGAATTCATACACAAGTTTGTGATGCTCCTGTAATTTGTAATTAAACTCACCTGTATCAATGAACAGGTGCTGACAATATAGAAATCAGGCTGGCAACCAGTTAAAATGGTGAAAAATTTACTTAACCTTTCTGTTGTGTGTCTCTGTGTGCCACATGGAGCATGGAGATGAGAAAAAGCAGCAAACAATTGTCTGAGGATTTGAGAACAAAAATTGTGGAAAATCATTAACAATCTCAAGGTTACAAGTCTATCGCCAGAGATTTTAATGTTCCTGTGTCCACTGTGCGCAACATTGTCAAGAAGTTTACAGCCCATGGCACTGCAGCTAATCTCCCTGGACATGGACGAAAGAGAAAAATTGATCAAAGACTGCAATGAAGGATTGTTAGAATGGCGGATAAAGAACCTCCATCAACTTCCAGACAAATTCAAGCTGACCTTCAGGGACAGAGTACAACTGTGTCAGCTCACACTATATGTCGCCTTCTGAATGAAAAGAGACCCAGGAGGACCCCACTGCTGACACAGAACAAATAAAAAAGACAGATTGGAGTTTGCCAAAACTTACCTGAGCAAGCCAAAATCCTTTTGGGAGAATGTGTTGTGGACAGATGGAACAAAATGACAGCTTTTTGGCAAAGCCCATTATTCTAATGTTTTCAGAAAAAGAAATGAGGCCTGTAAAGAAAAGAATACAGAACCTACAGTCAAACATGGTGGAGGGTCACTGAGGTTTTGGGGTTGCTTTGCTGCTTCAGGCACTGGGTGTCTTGACCGTGTTCATAGCATTATGAAATCTGAAGACTACCAAAGAATTCTGGGGTGCAATGTAGGGCCCAGTGTCAGAAAGTTGGGTCTCCGTAAGAGATCATGGGTCTTACAGCAGAACAACAACCCAAAGCACACATCAAAAAGCACCCAGAAATGGTTTCAGACAAAGCGCTGGAGAGTACTGAACTGGCCATCAATGAGTCCAGATCTCAATCCAATACAGCAGCTGTGGAGAGATCTCAGAACAGCAATTGGGAAAGGAAATCCTTTCAATATGAGAAACCTGGAGCAGTTGGTGAAAGAAGAGTGATCCAAAATTCCGGTAGAGAGGTGGAAGAAACTCATTGATGGTTGCAGGAAGCAATTGACTTCAGTCATTTTTTCCAAGGAGTGTGCTACCAACTACTAAATTGAGAGTGCCAATCATTTTGTCCAGTCCATTTTGGGGGGTTTGCATGGAATGTATCAGATTTGGTTTTCGTTTCTCCACCTTTTTTGTGTCATACCAATACAAATAAAAGAAACAAACATTAGAATGCCTGAACATTTGTAATTGCAACAATTATCTGGGTGAAGTGGAGCATTATCTGACAGAAATGCAGGGGCGCTAATATTTTTGGCCATAACTGTATATATCTGTAATTGTTAATGTATACATTTATCTCTTTCAGGAAGGGGGAACTCTGTGTCTTCAAAGTATTGGTGGAATCATGTAAAGAGAAAGGATCACCACTACCGGTAGGCGGGGTGAAATACATCAGGGTGTGTGGTTTGTTGGAGACATGTAGACTGAGGCCATGTTTATTCCCCTGGGCTGGTCAGGAGTAGCATTGCTCATTTCCTCTTTATGTTTACTAGCCCTCTGGATTGGTATCAGGATGAACCGGCACCCCATGCTCTGGGACACGAGGATATGCTTTCACCTCTACTTTGAGTGGTGCCAAAAGCAATATAACAGGTTGCAGTTAGTGGAATCATGTTTGTTCTTGTGGCAAGGCTTTTTGGAGATTTATATGTATTATATATAGGTATTACATTGTTTTTGTTTTTCAGTAGATATTGTGATTCCCATCATTCCTGAAGAAGCAGCTTTATGCTGTGAAACATGTAGCAATGCATCAACTGTGAAAAGGCTTCCCATCTGTCCTTGCTGTACTTACTCTATGGCATCTGTTGATATATCAAGTAAAATGTTTGTGTCAAATCAATTATGAACATCCAACGCATGGGTATGGCTTTACAGTTTATGTGGGAATCCACTGTAAATAAGATTGACTTTATGTTGTTTTTAATACATTTTTTGTAATAATAATAATTAGTGTTTTGCTTTTAATATAAAAAGTTTCTGTGTACGATTTGTTCATCAACACCAAGAAAGCCCTATTCCCTCAAATATTTCAGTTTTTCTGGCATTTATATGTGAGGACGGGGTGCTTTTTATTTCTGAAGTGCTACTTTGGCACATTGTATGTTTGTTCTTCTATTTAAACTTGCAGTCATAATCTTAGTACAGGATTGAAGTTTTATTCATAGCGTGCTGCCATGTTTATCACGGCGTCAACATTGGCCATGCACCTTCCTACAAGGTGTTAAAGGTATTGGTTAAAGATGAATTGTTCATAAATTTTATGTTTCACAACAAAGCACCCTACTGTGTAAAAACGTAATGGAAAATGATACAAACACCGCAATTACAATGAGACAAGTTATTCCGTAATATATCATGCATTATAAATTATGTCCGTCAAGAAGGTTAAAAAAAAAATAAAAAGGCGGAATGAAAGGAGGTTTCTGCAGGGATGTGCTAACAAGATTATTCTAGTCTGGCGGATCAATACTCAGTCAATTTCTTTTTTCATCACAAAATCACAGTCCGGAGACACAGAGAGAGAGGAAAAAACACTGTTAATGATGGAGATCAGCATGGCACAGATGACATATCAGCAGACACTTTCTGCACCATCCAGTATGTCCGTGAAAACATTGATGTCGCTTTGCTTTGCAGTGCACTTTAAAAGGCATTGTTGAACCAAATGTTTTAAACGATTTCATTTTATTACAGAAAAAAGGACTAACAATGACAATGTACCTAAAATAGTTGGTTACTTTATGTGAACTGATAATTTGCAAGATATATAGGTAACAATAGCAAGGCCACCAGAACAGAAGAATTGATACTTGACACTTAAAACAGTTTATCGGCTTCATTTTCTAAGTTTTCATCCATTTTAGGCAGGCCTGCAATTTTCAGATTTTATTTATACTTTGATTCTCTTTTTTAGAAAGAAACAATAAAGGAAGAAGCCATTATTGAAGGCGATCCATATGCAAATGTTAACATGCAGCACAGTGGCTAAATGGTTAGCACTTCTGCCTGGCAGTACTAGGGTCATTGGTTCAAATACCAGCCATGGCACCACCTGCCTGGAGTTTGCATGTTCTCCCTGTGCCTGCGTGGGTTTCCTCCGGGTACTCTGGTTTCCTCCCACACTCCAAAGACATGCTGGTAGGTTAATTGGATCCTGTCTCAATTGGCCCTAGTATGTGTATGTATGAATGTGAGTTAGGGACCTTAGATTGTACACCCCTTGAGGGATAGGGACTGATGTGAATGTACAATATATATGTAAAGCGCTGCGTAAATTGACAGCGCTATCCAAGTACCTGAAATGAATAATAAATTAAGGTATGTTAACCCTTTGAGGACCAAGGGACGTATTTGTCCCATGTTTTTGGTTTGAGTCAAAATATTAGTTCTTATCAACAAACAACAAATGGATCTAGCTTTTTGCCAATTATTTCATGAAATGGCTTCGTTACAGCAACTGAAGTGTACGAACTTTAAAAACAAAAAAATTATTATTTTGGCGTTCCAAAATCTTACGGTCCTCAAAGGGTTAACAGTCTTATTAAGGTGAACAAAATAAAGAATATTACAAAATAATTATCCAAATTCCTATCTTACCTAGAAAACATGCTGCTCCAGTCTCCCTCCAGCACTGGTCATGTGATTCTAAGCCTAGGTGTTTGGTTGTGTGATGTAAAGGGCAGGGCAAGCCAACTAGGATTCCTATCCTCCCCTTTGGTACATGTGATCAAAAACCCAGGCTTATGACTAGAAATTTAAAGTTTTTTAACCTTTTTTTTATTACACTTTGTTTATCTCTGCAAGACAGTTAACATAGGTTTATTTTAACATTTTAGCACAAGTCAGTTGTGAATATTTTTTAATTAGTAGTGTGACCCCTGTGGCCATGGGCCTGGGATTGTGTCCTAAAGAGAAAAATATCAGAATATTGCCCTAATTTTAGTCTAAATTTGGACAAATCTGAGCATTGCTTAGAATAATTGGGTAAATTATTAGGTACAGCTGTTCAATTGCTTGGTAACACATATTGCTAATCAGCCAATCACATGGCAGCAACTCAATGCATTTAGACATCTAGACGTGGTGAAGACGACTTGCTGAAGTTCAAACTGAGCATCAGAATGGAGAAGAAAGGGGATTTAACTGACTTTGAA